>NC_066582.1:438879978-439179978 GCF_024323335.1 Lathyrus oleraceus | reverse complement strand
TATGCGCCGTTCGAAAATGTTCTCAAAACCTGGAAAGGTCCCTCCCATTTTGGAGACCACTTTCCCATTAATTTATCCTTTCGATCCATAGGAAGGATTACTTTCCACACAAGGTCACCTATTAAGAAGGTCTTGAATCTTACTCTCTTGTTGTAAAATCTTTCGACTCTCTTCTTTTGTCTTCTTATTAGGTCTAGCGCGCGCAGCCTTTCTTCGTCTAAATCAACTAGTTCGTCCATCATCATACTCCAATATGTATCTGATGGGATTTCATGATGCCTTTGCACTCTAACTGACTGCAGATATATTTCGACTGGCAAAACTGCATCATGTCCGTAAGTCAACTTGAATGGAGTCGAATTCGTTGCCTCTTTGGGGGACGTTCGACAAGCCCACAAGGCTTGATCCAAAGTCTTATGCCAATTTCTAGGTTTTTTCCCCACATGCTTCTTAATCAAGTTTATCACTACCTTGTTGGCTGCTTCAACTTGCCCATTTGCTTGAGCGTAGTAAGGTGTCGAAGTAAGGAGCTTAAAACCTGTTTCTTGTGCAAATTTCTGCATGTTTTTACCGGTGAACACAGATCCTTGATCTGTTGTTATTGTCTCAGGTATCCCAAATCTGTAAATTATGTATTTTTGGATAAAGTCTATGACTGCTTCTTGATCCACATTTGCCAATGGTATAGCTTCGGTCCATTTTGTGAAATAGTCTATCCCAACCAAAATGTACCTTTGCCCTTTTGAGGAAGCTGGTCGAATCTCCCCGATCAAGTCCAACGCCCATCCTCTGAATGGCCAAGGTTTTATAATTGAGTGCAACTCACTTGCAGGGACGTGGGGTATGCCTGCATGTACTTGACATTCCTGACAACCTTTTGCGAATTCGACACAATCTTTCAGCATTGTTGGCCAATACATTCCTTGTCGAAATAAAAGCCACTTCATTTGTGACCTGCTTGGTGTGCGCCACACGCTCCACTGTGTACATTCGACAAGGCTATGTAGGCTTCGTCTTCACTCAGGCATTTCAGCAAAACTCCTTCTGCAGTCTTTTTGAACAATTCATTTCCCAAAAGTACGTAACTCAAAGCTCTGTATTTTATCTTTCTTTCTGCTTTCTGATTTGGGTCTTGTAGATAATCCTTGACAGGCTTTCTCCAGTCTGTTATTCCTGAATCATCTATGTTGAATATCTCGAAGTTTTCTTCGTCACCGTATCCTAATCTTATTGACTCTAGATCTGATGGGGACAACTTGGTGGATACGACTCTTCTTCTGACTTCAATGGCTTCTTCTAACTTTTCCTTCGACACTTTGTATCCGGACGCTAGTTGAGCAAGATCATTCGCTTCTTGATTCTCCAACCTGGGAATGTGCCTGAAGACGACATTGTCGAACGCCTTGAGAAGTCTATTGGCTATTACAAAGTACATGATTAAATTTTCTTTCACGCACTTATACTCTTTCGTCAACTGCTTTATTACCAGTTCGGAATCACCCATTATTTCGACTCTCGTTGCCCCCAATTTCAACAAGATTTCAAGTCCAGCGATCAAAGCTTCGTATTCTGCTTCATTGTTTGAACACAGACTTTCAACTTTGTACTTGAATTTTGTTGGAATTTTTTCAGGAGAAATAATCAACATCCCCACGCCTGTACCTTTTTTATGACTGGACCCGTCGAAATACAATTTCCAAGGTTCTAATTCGACGTATTCCACATCTTCGTTTATAGAGTGGTCGGCTATGAAATCAGCGATCACTTGCCCTTTCACGGCCTTTAAAGGCAGATATTTCAAAGAGTATTCTGTTAAAGCTAAAGCCCATTTTCCAATTCGACTATGTAAAATAGATTTAGATAACATATACTTTATTACGTCGAAATGGGAGGAAATATATACATCAACAGGTTTTATATAATGCTTTAATTTGATACAAGAGAAATATACACACAGGCATAACTTTTCTATAATGCTATATCTAGTTTCGGCATCGTTCAGGACTCTACTGAGATAATAAATGGCCCTTTCGACGCCATTCTCATCTTCTTGACACAACATACTTCCTAATGTTTTGTCTGATGCCGAAATGTACAATCTCATATTTCTTTTTCTGCAAGGAGACATCAGGATTGGGGGATTAGCCAGGTACTCCTTGATTTTGTCGAAAGCCGCTTGCTGTTCTTGCCCCCATGCGAAGTCTTCTTTCTTTAGTCGAAGTAGAGGAGAGAAAGCTTGCGTCTTCCCACTGAGGTTGGAGATGAATCTTCTGAGAAAGTTGATTTTCCCTAGTAGGGACTGCAACCCCCTTTTGGTTGATGGCGCTTTCGCTTCCATTATGGCCTTGGCTTTATTTTCGTTTATTTCGATCCCCTTCTTATGGACCACAAAGCCTAAGAAATCACCCGCCTGCACACCAAAAGCACATTTAAGTGGGTTCATTTTTAAACCAAACTTCCTCATCCTTTCAAAGGATTGTCGAAGATGATCTATATGATTTTTTCATGAAACAGACTTAATCACAATGTCGTCAATATACACTTGCATGAAAGTTTCGATAAAGTCATGAAAGATGGAATTCATGGCACGTTGGTAGGTCGCTCCAGCGTTCTTTAAACCAAAAGGCATTACTACCCATTCGTACGTTCCTATGGCTCCAGGACAGCGGAAAGCCGTTTTAGGAACATCTTCTTCAGCGATAAAAATTTGGTTATAGCCAGAGTATCCGTCTAGCATACTTAAGTACTCATGGCCGGCTGCAGAATCTATGAGCATTTCTGCCACTGGCATAGGATATTCATCCTTTGGGGTAGCCGAGTTTAAGTCTCGAAAATCAATACATACCCTTAGTTTGCCATTTTTCTTAATTACTGGAACAATATTTGCAATCCATTCGACATACCTGGTTGTGCGGATGAACTTGCATCTTAGAAGTCTTTCGACCTCTTCTTTTATTTTCGACAGGATTTCTGGTGCGAAGCGTCTCGGAGTCTGCTTTACTGGCTTCTTTCCTTCCATTATTGGCAACTGCATTTCGACCAGACTTCTGTCAAGACCAGGCATTTCGTCATAATCCCATGCGAAGCAATCTTTGAACTCTTTCAGCAACTGGACTATTTCGACCTTGAACTGGGGGTCCATTTTTGCGCTTATGTACGTTGGTCTATGTTCTGCCCCCACTCCTAAGTTTATTTCTTCTAAAGGATCCTGCGCCACCATCTTCTCGTTTGTTGACACTAGATCTTTTTCGAACCCCAGAGGTTCGTCGTCGTAAATGGCGTCAAGCTTTTGGTGTTGCCATCCGCCCATTTGGTTGGTGACATGATCTTCCGCAACGTCTTCTTGGGGACATTGTTTGTTGGAGTTCTCTTGGTTGGCTTCGACAGCCATATTTTTTACTTCAGCCTCAAGGGCCTCTTTTAATTTGTTTTCGGCTATGTAAGCCGTAATCTTTTCGATCGCTGATTTTTCACTCGTCATCGTCAAATTCACTACCCCATCCCGTCGGCGCTATATGAGTGGTTCCCCATATGTAAGTTTCGCCAATCACTTCTTTATCCCACTGGAAACCATGCGTTGGATGCAGGTACATGGAACAATAGGCATTGTCTGTCGTCTTCAAGTCGAATTCTGCCGGGCTGCAGGGAGGTATATGAGCCAGGTTTTTGTCGAAGCTTTGGCTGTTGACAGTGTTCACCTCGGTCATGAAGTAGCTTTGGTCAGCCTCGATGTTTTCGACGATTCCATCTGGCCTCCATATGGCTATCCGCTGGTGCATTGAAGAGGGTACAGCTCCCACGCCGTGAATCCACTCCCTACCAAGCAACAGGTTGTAGTTGGCTTTCGAAGCGATGACTATGAACATTGTAGGCCTTGTTATGGTTCCTACAGTTAAGTTCACTTGGATGACTCCCATAGTTGTTCCTATCTTCCCTTCGTAATTCGACAGCACCATGTTGTGAGGCTTCGCGTCCGAATCGTCTTTTCCAATCTTCTTCAGCATGTAGTGGGGCATCAGATTCACTGCCGCTCCCCCGTCCACCAGTATCTTATTCACACCAACATTCTCCACCTTTCCTTTTATAAACAGAGGTTTCAAATGCGCTTTCATGGAGTCGTCTGGTCTTTCGAAGAAAGCGTTCTGCTCTTCGACGCATCCGTTATTCATCACGTAGTAGCAGACGGGCTTGTGTGCCATCGTTTCTTCTTCCATTTCGTCTCCTTCATCCTCAATTTCCATGACTCTATCATAGTCTCTAGGGAGAACAGAGACCACGTTGCAAATCACGTTGAAGGATGCTTCTGAGTCAGAGTTAAAACTGTCGGTTACTTCATCATCTTCCTGCATCTTCTCCTTCGACGCCACCGATTCGACAACTCTGCTAGGATTGATCTGGAGGGGAGTCTCTTTCCTGCTCCTTATCTGACGATTGTTGCTAGATTCTGCTTCGTCTGGACCGTTCATGTTCTTTTTTGCCATCTCTATTTCTGCCCTCTTCTGCCTTTGGAACCTCCTCCATTGGGACCTGGACATGGGATTTTTGCCTTTGTAATTCTCTGAAGGGTACGGTCTTGGCTTGTGTTTTTCCATTTCCTTCTTGCCCTCCATCGACGCGCCTCTCTGAACCTCGAACTTTCCCCATTTCTTCTGCCCCTGGGCGTCCCTAATGGGTTGAACCCATTTGTCGTCTGTCGCTTTGTCAGATGGTTTATAGGTGTTCTGGCGTCTCTCTCCGTGCCTCCACTGGTGGTGATCACTTCTCCTTGGGTCGTATCTCACTGTTCCCCAATTCTCTTTCCTCTTGGTCTTATCCACCGCTTCCAGGTTGGTTGCTGCCTTCCTGTCGAAGACTGCGCTGCAGCGTGGGCACAACATCACTTCGGTTTTCATCCTTTGGCACCTCTTGATGAATTCCATTAAGTTTTCCTCCTCTCTAGGATACGCCAGCCTTTGGTACTCTTTCTGACGACGATCTTCGCCCTCTTCGACCTGGTCCTTCTGAGATATTTCTACCATATTTACCCCAACATTTCGTTCGTCGGCGATGCTTAATTCGTTCATCTTCCTGATGAGCCTCTCTTCTTCGCCTTCGACGCCTTTTGGTGTCTGGTCGAACTCTTTCCCTGGGCAGCAGCACCAAGATATGGTCCTGGGACCATGTTTGCAACAGCATTTGTTCCAATTCCTTCTGGGGTCTTCCATTGTCCTACGCAGAATCCCACTGATCATGGGCTTCGAAGGACCGTTAGCGGCTTCCGCTTTGATTTTTGTGACTTCTTCACTGAAAGGCCCCATGGTGTTGACGCAGTTGGCGATATCACCTTTCTTCGTTTTGTTAGAATCAAGGCCTTCAGCAGCCTTGTTTTCAATCGCTGGGTCTTCAGTAAACCTCTCCTTCGTATTAGGGGCATGCTCAATTGCGTCGACTGTTTCCTCATTGTTTTCTGAAGAAGCATCTCCCCAACCGCTTGGTTGGATTGTGTTGATGTCGATCTGAGAGCTTGTCGGCGCGTTGTACTTCACAAGATAATCATATTTCCCACTTGGCTGTCCCAAGCGGTCCCAATTCTCCTCTTGTCGAAACTCCACATTCTCGACAGCATTGTCACCGTCCTTCTTGTCGAAACCTTCAGTAGTTTCTATTCTTTTCTGGCTTGCGAGATCATCAGTAATCTCGACCATGTTGACATTTGCGTCGAAGCTTCCAGGGGCTTCCACCATTTCCAAATTGCCATCAGGAGCAACTTCGGCCTCCACCATGTTTACGACGGATGGTTCAGCGTAGTGGGCTTCGACTGCTTGCATAGGATTCGAGTCGATCTTCATCTGTTGTTTTGGTTTGTCACCAAACTTCAGCCTTCCGTCACGGATAGCATTTTGAACGAGATCCCTGAAAAGGAAACAACGAGACGTCTTATGGCCCAGAAAATTATGGTATTTACAAAAACCTCTCTTTTTCTGTTGTTCCATAGGCGGTTCTTTAGCGCCTGGTGGTTTTATTAATTGACCATCTTTAACCAACAGATCGAAGATTTCGTCACATTTGGTGATGTCGAACGTATAAGTCCTTTTGGGGAACTTATCGTTGGTTTCGACTGGGTTTCCGTTCGACGGAGTTAGTACTTTGCACGAATAAGGTGGCCCTTGTTTTAGTTCTGCTAGGTCAATTTCTTGTTCGTCGAAGCTACTTGGTTCGTTTTCGTCGAACTCATCATCTTGGCGAACCCCTACGTAGGCTACCCTCTCTTTTTTATTCTTATTTGCCCTGAATTTTTCGTCCCTTAACCTTTCGACCTGTCTCACTCTATCCGCTAATTGTGCTATATCCCTCAGATACTGGGTATCTAGTTTCTTCCTTATAGAATAGTCTAGTCCCCCTGCGGCCATTTCGACCAACTCATGTTCTGGCACTGGGGTGAAACATCTAGCCTTTAGTAATCTGAACCTATTTAAATAATCATCTATTGGTTCGGAGTGTTTTCTCTTGACACTGGCTAATTCTTTCAGACTTATTTTCGTTTGTCCCATGTAGAATTGTTCATGGAACAACCTTTCTAATTGGGTCCACGTATATACTGAGTTTGCAGGCAAAGATGTAAACCAAGTAAACGCGTTTTTTGTTAAGGAACTAGGGAAATATTTTATTTTCAAATTTTCATTACGGGCTATCTCCCCTGCCTCGATCAGATAACGTGCCACATGTTCTATAGTGGACTCACTAGTGTCCCCTGAGAACTTTGTGAACTTAGGGACTTTCCACCTTGGTGGCAGTTCTTCTTGCAGAATGTATTCTGATAGTGGGGATGCGTAACTAGGCCTTTGTAAACCCATGTTCATCCCATTTTGTACCATTATCGTTTCGACCATGGCTGCCAAGTTGTTTTTGACAGGCGGATTATTATACCGTAACCGTTGTTGCAATACAGCATCCGCGTCCTGGCCTCTCTGGATTACTATCCTTCTAGGCTCTTGTGGAATGGGGATTTCGACACGAGGCTGTTCGACTACATCCTCTTGGATTCTGACGTTCGTTTGAGGATTGTCTAACGGTATCTGGTTTATCGTAGGTTCTTCCTGGACCGCTACCGCTGGGTTATGAATCACTTGTTCTCTGTGTCGAGTTTGAGGGACTCCAAAGAAATCAGCCAGGCGCGTCATCTGCGCCGCCAATAATTGGTTTGTTTGGGTGGTGTTTTGTATTAGTGGATTAAACACCGCTCCCATTTGTTGCGTCAACATTTGGACCATATCATGATTACTCTCGTCCATCTGCTGTCTAATTACTTGCGCCGAATTATTTGTTATCGGCGGCACGTAAAGTGGTTGTTGATTCAGTCTACTCATGTTTCCACCATATCCTGACCCTTGTAAGGGTGAAGACACGTTGGCCATCGAATCTGAATATATTAACGGGGAGTTATGTAAATTTGCCATCACCGAAGTTGGCATTCCGAAGGGTTGTTCCCTACCAGGCGGAGGCATGGTGAAATTCGTTACAAAAGGCCTAGAAGTGTTTCCCACAGGAGGGGGTGTCCCAATGGGCATTTGTTGTGCCCTGAAGGACGAACTAGGCGCGTTTTGCGACATTGAAACCGCTGGTATCGACCCTGCTGACGAAGGTACAGCCTCTGACACAGGGACCGATCCTATATTGCCTTCTGTCGAAGGGACAGGGTTGGATACTGGGATGGATTCGTTTGGATTATTTGGCTGGTTCGCCATTTTCCTTACTCTTGTTCTTTTAGGTATTTCTACTTCGGATACGGCTAATTTACCGCTTCTCAGTCTCATGCAATGAAGGACAGATTTTGACTAGCGATTATCTAACTTTCTAAATTTCTGCACTGTCCCACTGGGCGTGCCAATTTGTTCACTGTGAATTTTGGCGAACAACCTCTGGTTTACCAAAACTTGTAGAATTGGGTTACTTGCAGGATCAACCACACAAATCCTAGGACATGTGCAGATCTAGATGGTCTTGAAGATGTCTAGAATCACTTTCATATCTTTCATTTCTGTTCTCTCAGTGTTTTACGTCGAAATATGTTGATTAAAATGTCAAGTAGATGTAAATTTAACAAGATAAAGTAAATGACGGAAAATAATTGATGAAATGTAAAGTGTCGAAAAGGATAAAGTGCAGAAAGATAAATGACTGGAAAACATAAAAGAGATTTGTAAAGAACTTTAAACTTTATAAAATAAACTTTGAAGGAATTGGTGTTTGTTTACACATACATGTTCCAAATATGACTCTTTTCTCTCACACGGGTACTTTGAGTATTTTCAGGAATTTTGTATAAGTAATTCTTCACACCCTTTTTCAGATAACAACTACCCTATTTATATACAAATAACATAACCGTTACTAACTACCCAATCCTAAAACTGTGACAAACGGCTTTCTTCTTTTCGTCAGATGCTTCCACGCGTCTTCTGCCAAACGTCACAACTCTTCTGAATTTGAATATTTACACTTTACGTCGAAATGACATCTCTCTCCAGACTTTGTCGAGTTGTCAAAATACTACAACATCCTTCATGTCTGTCAAAGGTGCCTTTCCTTCTGCAGATATCTTGTCGAAATGTCGGAGCTTCAAATTTTGTCGAAGTGTCGAACAACACTTATCAACCAAAACCGTTTATCCCATGCCGTCATTTGTCGAAAGAACCATTCTGCACACCAAATCTCATGGCGTCGAAAACGCACGTATACAGGTGCTGAAAAGGATCCTTCCTCCTCAAAACGATCGTAGGGGCAAGTGGACACCCAATTATGAAGGTCCATTCGTGGTCAAGAAGGTTTTCTCTGGCGGAGCCTTGTTGTTGACGACCATGGATGGTGAGGATTTTCCATCCCCTGTGAATGCGGACGCAGTTAAAAAATACTTCGTATAAAGAGACCCGCTGGACGAAAAGAATAAAATAAGTCCAGGAAAAAATGGGCATCCCGGCGAACCAAAAAAAAATGAAAAAAGGTTCGGGAAAAAATTAGGGATAAAAGTAAAAACTGTACACCCGGCAAGTCGAAAACCCCACAAGGGCGACTTGGGCAAAAAAGGGTATCCCGGTGGACTAAAAACCCGAAAGGGCGGTCCAGGCAAAAGAGGGATTGAAACGAACAACTGCGTCTAGCATGATCGTTTGCTTTGGTTGAGACACCATGGGTAATCCCCAGCAGGGATCAGTCGGAATCGTCTTGTTCAGAAGGCAGAAAGCACGGAGAGTCTTGAGGACATATGGGGTGTAACCGAGTTGGAGCTCGATGAGATCACGGGTTCACATTGCCATTAGGATAGATTTTCCTTTTGTGCGCAATTACGTCTTTTCAGGAATTGCTTCCTGTGTATTGCTCAGCTTTGAGCCACACCTTTTTCAATCAATAAAATGCATATTCAGTCAAATAATTTTGTTTTTGTTTTCATTACCGCTTTGATTGCAAAAACATCAGTTTATTTTGATAAAGAATCTTTGCATTTTGAGACATGGAGATCCCTTCCAATGCATGTTTATAAGATTGAAAACCTGAAATCTTATTTGGAAGGTTGAGTGACTCAGGTGTTGAAATCTTGGCACGCCTGGGGCACGTTTTTATCTAACGATCTCTTTTGCAGGTGCTGTTAGATATTTTCACTCACTTGCAGGTTGTGATGTGAAGCTTTTTGACAAAATATTCCCGTGGAGTCCAATCAGGGACAAGAGAAATAGAAGAATGGTGAAAGACGACAGAAGAACGTGCGACGATCCTGGAGGATTAATCAAGAAGACTCTTCAAAGTCTAAGGACTGGAAAGTTTGTATGAATCCAGGGAGTGCGATCTCCGTGGAGTACGGAGAAGGCGAGAATACAAGGTGATGAATCAGAAAAGTCAAGACGAGTCTGGGAGCTCTCAAAAGTGGAAAGCTGACATTGGATTTAGATGTGGGATACCAGGGTTCGACGAGTCAACGGGTGTTCTGTGCCGAACTTTCCCTATTCCCCCTAGCAGAGTCGGGATTGTTATCTCCCCAGCGGGTTCAAGATCGGTATTTCCTCAGCAGCCAGGCCGGAAGGTTGCTATTCCCCCTAGCAGAGTCGGGATTGTTATCTCCCCAGCAGGTTCAAGATCGGTGTTTCCTCAGCAGCCAGGCCTGAAGGTTGCTATTTCCCCAATAGAGGTGTCTAATGGTAGCCGTTTCCCCTAGCACGACGAAGCTTGTTAGTTTCCCTCAGCAAGTCGAAGATGGCTGTTTTCCCCGCAGAGTGCGTTGGTGGATTCTTCCCCAGCGAAGTCCCCAAACGGACCGAGTTCAGTGGAGGTCATCCCTGGCGAGGGTTGTCCTTTCCCCAGCAGCAGTGCTATTCCCCAACAGGGTGGAGATTGGATCGATAGCGAGTTCCCCAGTAGAGTCCCTTGAGGGGGATACTTTTTATGCATTCATCATTTAGATAAGCATAGCATATTGCATAGCTAATTGCGTAGCATTTCCATGATTATGGAGCATTACGCTAGAAAAAATCATCATGCATAAGCATTGCAAGCATAAGCTAGTCTCAAGCCGTGATTACTGTTTGAGGATTGGTTTCGCCAGAGGATGAAGATGTTACTCTGAGGAGTTTGGCATCGTGATTTTGAATCAATAGTATTCCCCAATAGTGCGATATTGGAGGAAGGATTTCTGTCGGGCGGAGATGGAAATAATATGATAATCAAAGAAGTTTCGGGGTCCATAAAGAAAAGTAAAGAGAGAAAAATCCCCAGCTGAGCGCAAATTGTTCGTTTGCTAGGGTTGAATAGAGGATAGCATGCTGTAGCACCTCAAATTTGCACCTATCATTGTGCATACCATCTCATATTAGGTCATAGCATATCATGATCCATTGCATAGCATTTGCATTGTCCCCCAGTTGCCTCAAGAGCAAGCAAGCAAAGAGTTAGGTCAAACTGATCAGGAGATCAGTCAACCAATCAAGCAAGGGTGTTCCTCAAGGAATCAAAGCCCTAGGGTTTGCCCAACAAGTTCACATGACTTGGAGGTCTTTTTGAAGTGTTCAAGTCAAGGGTTGAAGGCTCAGAGGTCAGCAGTCAATGCACAGGCAGGCAGGAAACCCTAGAAAGTCAACAGTCAGTCAAGGCAATGGATGGTGGCCATTCTTGTGGAATTTGGGCACCATGGTCAATAATCAAAGGTTCATACAACTTGAGACATCATTTGAAGTCAAGTTCTCAAGGAATTAGGGTTTGGAATTCATCAGAAGTGGTTCAGTCACCCAAAACCCTAGAAAAGTCAAACTTGGTCAACTGTTGATTTAATCAAGGATTTGATGGATAGAATTGATCTGAAGGAGTTCATTCATGCTTGTATAAGTCTCATCTATCATGTCAAACCTCATCATGGAAGAAAATCAAGTCAATCAGAAAATTTCCAGAAATAGAAAGTGGACCTGTAATTTCAACTGCCAAAAATGGAAACTTCTTGATCTTAAACTTACATCATGATACAAGCTCCAAATGAATTTTTTCCCAACATGAAAGTTGAAGATCTTGTTCTCCCATTTTCAAAAAGTCCAAGAACACCCAAATCCCATGTGTGGTTGTCAAGATATGATCAAATCATTTTCACCAATTTTTGAACTTCAACAAGCCATATCTCTCAAACCATAAGGCCAAATTTGGTGGGGTTTTTTCCTACAAACCACATTTTTCATCCTCTTTCCAAAAATATAAATTTCATTCATCAAAACCCTACCATTCAAAATGGCATTTTTGGACCTTTTACATTTAAAATCAAAGTTTGACTCAAAGTTGACTTTTTGATCCTTCGACTTTTTCTCATTTTTGCCAATTGGGAAATGTTTTAAATCACATTTGAAACTTGTTCCAAGCCTTAAACCATGTTCATTGCACCATTACATCACCATTATGGACCAAAATGCCAAATTGGTAAAATGTGCAAAATGACTTCATTTGAACAAGGCAAGCTAGCAATCCAAGTACAAACCAAAAACAGCAAAAGCAAGGTCATTTTACAGCTGGTTGCAGGCCCAATTCGGGTACAGCTTTGCACCACCATTTCCATTTGTACACAATTAGCAAAATGGCATTTTGATTTCATTTGACAAAACCTGGTTAGCACATGATTAAGCAAGGATAAACAGAGGTATAAGAGCTCATTCTGAGCATTTTCCAACCCTAGTTTTAGCAGCAGCCATCACAGAAAAAAGATTATTCTCTCATTTGCATTTTTGCTCGATTGAACTTTTCTGCCAAACCCTTCAAAACCTTCGAGCATCCTTGTTTCCACCATGCTATAATCACCATTTGGAACCCTTTTCAAGCACTATTTACCATCTGTATTGCAGCTTGAGCTTTATTTTCTTCAAGACCACTTCCATGGCAGGTCAAGTGTTGGAAGTTTTCAAGAGGTGCTGAGCTAACATACTTCATTCTTCATCATTTGCAAGGCCAAAAGAATAGCTGTTTGAACTTGAAACCTTCAAACAACCACTGTTGCTCGATTTTCTTCCAAAACAAGTAAGTGATTCGATCTCTTCATTCTATATGCCATGCCATGTTTTAGCTAGTTTGTGTTGTACTGATTCTCATGAACTTCAAATGGTTTGAAATGGTTGAGTATGCTGTGAGAAAATTGAACTTCTTTGTTTATGCTCAAATGAGTTTTGGTTCGATTTGGTTTGTTTAAGCTGACTTCGTGAAATCCATTACTGAAATGTTGATGTACATGATTTGATGATTCTATTGGTGTACTTGATGGGGTGTTCTGGGCATTTCGAAATCTTCATGTTTGTACATTGATGAATAAATACTGCTGATGTTAAACCTTACTCTCACCAGAAATTCCACTTGATCTATTTGGTGTGGTTGCTTAAAAGTTGCATGAACCTTGTTGCTTACCATGTTAAGTGATTTTGTGTTGATGTTGGTGATACCATGTTGAGCACCATGCTGTTTGCTTGTTGTTGCTTATGATGATTACATGATAATGATAAACATGCCCTGTTGTTGCTTTGAATATGCCCAGAAATCCATGTGAGTTGTGTTAGTTATGTTTGGTTTAGGGCTGCTTTGGACATTACATGAACTTTGTCATTGCCTTGCTGACTGCCATGCCTCTTGAATTTTGGTTGAGAATGTATGTTGATGATGAACTTGTTTTGATTACATGATGAACATGAGTTGCTATGCTGCTATTGCTGAACCCTGCTGCAGTTTTGAAATCCCATGAGCATTGTCCTGAAATCCATGTGAAACATGTTGTATGCTGTTGTTGTTGTTTGGCTGCGTAAATCCTGTTGCTGTTTTTTTTGCTAAAACCCTGCTGCTGTTCATACCAAACCTTCCCTGGCCAGAATTCTCATGTCTATGTGTGTTTTTGCTGTTGATTATTGTTGGTTTGTTGTTCATGAGGTGTTTGTATGAGGAACCTGCTGTTTTGCCATGGCTGTATGATCTATTCTATTTGAAAGTTGTTGATTGAATGTTGAACATGATGATGATATCCTGCTGCTGCAACCTTGCCCTGCCCAGATTTCCATGTTTATGTTTGTTTATTGCTGATTGATATGGCCTGTACCAATACCATGTTGTTTGTTTGGTGATCGAATTTTGTTGTGATGATGATGAACATAAGCTGCCATACTGATAAGACCCTGCAGTTTTGAACTCCTTGAACATTGCCATGAAAATCCATTCGATTATGTTGTATGCTGTTGTTTGGTTGCAGTAGGAACATTACCATTGCCATGTTAGTGTTTGTTTTGCTTGGTTTGATGATGTTGAACATTGGATGATGAATATACTTTGCTGCTGTTTTGAACTGGCTCATAAAATCCACATGCTGTTATTTGTTTGCTTGGTCGATTGTGTGATGTTGTTTGAAGCTTGCTCTTATGAGCTGAACATAATGTCCTGCTGTTTAAACCCTGTCCAGAACCCTCATGATTATGTTTGGTCTGTTGTTCTCAAATGTTGTATGAGGATAGTGTTCCATGACCATGTTTGTTTATTGTTGCTGTTTACCTGGTGATGTTTTGGTCGATAACATGAAGCCATGCTGCACATAAGCCCTAGGGTTTTTCTTAAACCCAGAATCTTCATCCATTGGCCACGGTACTGTTTTATTGCCAGCCAGCCAATCACGTTATTTCCCACACCTCCCCAATGCACGGTCGTTTCATTTAAGTTGGCCATCAATTACAAGAATGCCACGGTTGACCCCATATGCCATGCTATTATGCTTCATGTTTCATCAATTATTCATCCAACTTCCATAATCCATTTTTAATTCATTTTAACTCCAAAAATTGTGAGATTTTTTGCATTAAACTCATGAATGTGTCCTCTATTTTATTGTGAATTTTAATTAATTTTTCATTGTCTGGATTTTTAAATGATAATTGTTTTTCCAACATGTATGCATAAATGACACATTGGGCCATTCCTTTTGTGAAATTCTCATGTTGCATCCAATGAGCCTGAAATTTTTTGTGGTGAAACTAGACACATTGACCTTCATTTCCATATAGACTTTATGCATTTCCCATTTGTGGTTTGTGAGCTTTGAATTTTTGAAGTTATGTGTTACATTTGGTGCTATACCATGATCATGTATTTTCCCAATTTTTGTTCACATGCTTCCTCTTATCCAATTGACCCCAAATTTTGCATGAATGACCTATCACATGTCTAGTTTGTGTATGAATTTTCTTGGAATTAATCATGCTGTTTTCCATTTGATTGAGAATTTTCTTCCATATTTGGTCATTTGTTGACTTTTTGTGCTATGCCTTGCCAAATCTTTTGTGAAATTCTCACATCATATTGTATGCCCATGAAATTTCATATGTGATAACTAGACATCTCAAGCTTTGCATTGGTGTTAATCTCATTCATTTCTCTTCTGTTTTCAAATTAATATGATTTTTTGAAGTTGACCTATGCTTGTTGACTTTCACCATGCTTACTTGAATTTGGTTTGACTTCATGATTTTATTTGACTGCCTTCCTCTCATCCAAATGCAATGAAATTTTACATGTATACCATGTTAGATGTTAGGATTGAATGTGATTTATTTCATAATTTTTGAGATTGTTTGGGTTGACTTTTGAATGAAGTCTTGCTGTTGACCTATTTGTGCTCCTTCTTGCCATGCTTTGCATTCTTTTGCATATGAAATGACCATGATGCATGATATAATTATGAATCCAATTGAAAATGCTTCTTGAATGTTTAAACTTGGTTTGGGTTGACTTTTCCTTGCTGCCTCGATTTTTTTTTCTTTCATCTTTGACCCTAGGCTAGTCCTAGTGGTCTTCTAAGCTTATGTTGAGTTCATCTGTTTCAGGTTGAGCACCAATGCCCCAGAGACCTTTCAATTTTGATTGAGTTGGTTTGTTTATCATGTGCTAACACTTGTTTTGTAGGTTGACTCATGTACTTGAGTCTTTGTGCCTTGCACAATTGGTCCCTCTGTGGTTGACTATTGGGTTATTTCCTTTTGATTTTGACTGTTGAGCTGTTTACTAACTAGTTTGACTTTTTTCAGGTACTTTAGTTGCTTAAGTTCTTTGAACTTGCTTGCTTTGCTTTTTAGCATTTGCTTTGAGGTATAAACCTTTCTTCTTCATGTAGTCTGGAGACCCGGTCTGTTATTTGACCGGGCAAACTGTCTGAAGTCCTCCTTAAGAGGCAATGCCTGTGTTTGTTTATATTTGTCCCAAGCAGGAAAAGTCCTCATTTGAGGCAATTGGTGGAAGGTAGGGATAAGTAGCCTATCCCCCACTATTCAGTGTGTCCTCTCTTTGCTCCCATTACATGGTTGAAGCATTGAGATAAATACCCAAGATCTAATCGAGTCAATAATGTGGAGAGAGTTCCTACTTTCTGAACTCCCACACTTTCTTACATGCTCTCCCTGATCAGGGATAGAAGCAATGAGGCACACCCCTCATCTCCTTTCATCCGCTTCACCTTAGCCTCTCAATGGCAAGGTTAAGAGCAACACCTACCCTATTCCAGTTGGCCCTAGTGCCTAACCTTTTGCTTGAGCCTCTTGTATGCATATAGAGTGTGCTTCTTGTGATTGTGATTGCCTGTTTGCTTTGCCTCTTTAGGTTTAGCTTAGACTTGCCCTTGTGCAAGGTAGGTTGTGCTTGACTTGCTTCCTGTGCAAGTCAAGTCTGTGTGGCTTAACCCTTGTGTGAGCCATGCTTAGAGCTGTTCTGCCGAACTACGGCAACTCTGATTCTCATGTTCAGATGAGATACGTAGGCACGAGACGCGATGTCTTGCCGAGTTTGACTAACCACTAATATCTAACTTCTTTTCTCTCACCCCTGTTGTGACTGAGATATTCTTTTCTCTCGCCCTCGTTGCGATTGAGACCTCCCTTTCTCTTGCCCTAGTTGCAATCGAGACCTTGCTTCCTATGCAAGCCTTGTCTAAGATAGGTTGGCCCTTGTGCCATTTAGCTAGAAACCTTAACTTAGGGTTGATTTTGCATGACAACATCTAGGCTCGAGTCGTAGTCTCCCTAGAGTTGTGTCTCCCTCTGTTATCTGGTTAGGCTAGATCCTTATCCCTGCGTAGGGGAACTACATCGCCCTGATCTTCATACCAGATGAAGTATGTAGGCAGGAGATTGAGCTGATCTCTCCGGGCGCCTTTTTTCTCTTTCCGCCCTTTTTCTTTTTCAACCCTTTGTGTCTTAACCACCCTTGCGTGTGTGTTGGTTCGGATGCTGATGTAAGTCCAGTGATTGGCAGTCGGGCTCCACGTTTGCCTCTTCGTGTGTTTGTTGGTTCGGATGCTGATGTAAGTCCAGCGATTGGCATTCAGGCTCCACGTTTTCCTGTGTCTTGTTTGTTTGTGTGCGTGTCAGCCGAGCTACGAATGCTCTGATTCTTCTCTCGTCCGAGAAGATACGTATGCATAGGATGCGACATCCTAGCGAGCATGTTTCGTTTCCCCAGTCCGAACTACTTCGACTCTGATGTCTATGTCTGATAGACTAAGTAGGCCCAGGATGCGACATCCTGCCGAGTCAGTTTCAGTCAGTCTCTTTCGTTTCTTTCAGCCAGTGTGTGTGTGTTTGAGCAGTGTTTAGCAACCAATTTTCCTTCCTTTTGTGCGTGGATCCCGTAGAGTACTACGGATGCGTAGGGTGCCTAACACCTTCCCTTCGCATAACCGACTCCCGAACACATACTCTTTGGTCGCGAGACCATGTTCTTTCCCAGGTTTACTTCGAGCGTTTCCTTTCCCTCTTTTGGGATAAATAACGCACGGTGGCGGCTCTGTTGTTTCTTTCTTTTCCCGCCGGTTTTTTGCGTGATGCGCCAGCTGGCGACTCTGCTGGGGATGTAGAGAAGTTGACCTATGCTGGTCCATCTTCCCTGAGCGAGTCTCTCCTAGCGCTCTCTAGGTTAGGGCTTTGGTTGCTTTCTGCTTGTTGTACTTTATTGCATTCATTGTACATTTATTGTTTGCATTGATTGTGTGCATTGATGTTTGCATTCATATTCATCATTTGCTGTTGCCTGGCTGGTTGTCTGTTCTCTCTGTGTGGGGGGGAGTCAGTTGAGGTAAAAGGTCCAATACCCAGACCATGAGTGAAAATCTAGGATGATTAGGAATAGAGTGATTCATGGGAAGCGGGTGGTATGGCGCCACTTAGCGGAACATTGATATCACGAGCAGTTCAGACCCTGGTGGGGTATCATCGTTACATACTTCGGGTGTGTATATGATGGTATTCTGCGAAAAGTTATTTATGCTGCGTTTCTCTCTCAGCCTTTACCCTGGCCTAGACTACACCCGTGAGTGGGGGGGATTGATCATTTTAACAGGTACAGTTGGTGACTCCTGGTACTGATAGTGACTACGAGTTATATTTCTGGACGCCGAAGGTTCGACCCTGGTATTGATCGGAGGGTTCCGTTTATTTCGGACCCCTGGGCTGAATTTGAGGGTACCCGCTCAGATGGTGACTCAGTTCTCCAGACTTGGGTTCAGATGCCAGCTCCTCAGATGACTTTGGGGTTTCAGATGGTTCCTCAGATGCCAGTTCCTGCCAGTCTTGGCTCCATCATTTGCATCATAGCATATTTATTTTCAAAAAAAATAGTAATGCATGAAAAAAGTTAACTCCCATACGCATATCCTTTTCAGGATCATTCATGATAAAATAGCATCCGCATCCGCATCATACACATATCATGCACATGTCATCCTTGCATTGCAGACATGCTTGGGAGAGACTTCTCACTTTGGGTTTTGACTGAGACAGGATAGCTGATCAAAGGCCACACCGGTATTCAATCAGGCTCAATCAACAGAGAAGTATGGATCAGGTTCAAGCTGAGCTAGCCGAGATGAGGGCAAACATGGCCCAGTTTATAACAATGATGCAAGGGGTCGTTCAGGGGCAAGAGGAGCTGCGTGCCTTAGCCCAGAGACAGGAAGTTGTGATTCCAACTGCCAACCGTGCTTCACCAGTGGGTGTTCCTGTAGATGATAATGTTGCTGTTGCCGCTCCCGCCAGTAATTTTGATGTGGGTGATGAATTGAGGGGGATCAGAATCAGTGAACAGCCTCTTGCTGCAGAGACTGTTAATATCAGAGCAACCCGCGCTCCGGTTCGCCATCCTGGCTCTTCAAGTTCTTCCGGTTCTAAGAAGCCATACTCTGGGGCACCCAAAAGGGGAGAGATTGAAACAAATGTTGTGCACCGTCGGAGGAGTGCAAACAGAGGACAGTATCGTCAGGCTGCTGCTGTGACTATCCCAGCAACTCAAACTCAACAGCAACAGAGAAGACCAGCTCGGCAGCATCAGCGTCAGCAACATCGTCCTCAGCAGCAGGCTTCCCAGCCTCACGATGGTAATCAAGCTGGTACAAGTAACGAGAGGAAGAAGATCATTTTTGATCCAATCCCCATGTCCTACGCCGAACTGTATCCCTCTCTGTTAGAGCGGAACTTGATTACGCCCAGAGACCCGCCGCCCATACCCGTCAACCCTCGGTGGTGGTATAGGCTTGAACAGCATTGTGTGTATCACTCGGGTGCTCCTGGTCATGAT
The DNA here is from genome assembly GCF_024323335.1 of Lathyrus oleraceus. NCBI lineage: Eukaryota > Viridiplantae > Streptophyta > Magnoliopsida > Fabales > Fabaceae > Lathyrus > Lathyrus oleraceus. The sequence goes on along the minus strand of NC_066582.1, from coordinate 439,160,895 downwards.
GTGGATAGCTGCTTCCAGCTGAAGATGAAGGTTCAAGACCTTGTGAGGTCAGGTATTCTGATCTTGGAGGACTTAGGTCCCAATGCTAATCAAGTTTGAAGATAACAAGTCCTGGGCTGGCGCCGACTTTTTCTTCAGAAGGGTTGTTCAAAAGCAGAAGTTGCTAATGCAAGAAATACTGACAGTTGTCGTCCCCGATGGGATCTATCACAATTGGGTCACTGTGGGCTTTCCTACAGTTGTTCATAAGTCAGAATAACAATCGCTTTGTTTAAAAACCCTTCTCCCATGCCAAAAGGAGAAGTGATGGCATTGTTGGCAACATTTTGTGCAATGATATTTTCATTCAAATAAATTCATGTTAAAACATTTGTTTTTCCAATTGTTTTCCCTTTTCACTTTTTGCATGAAATTGGTGATCACAAAAAACCCTTTAAAAACAAGAATAAAAGCAATCTTTTCATCTGCATAACGATTGTCTTGTTTGATTTTCAAAGTGCTTTTTTATACTCAAAATCTTTATGCAGGTTGTTTCTCAAACCCATTGAACATAGTGATCGGACGTCATCTCCCAATTTTGAATTCCCTGTATTCGAAGCGGACGAAGATGATGTTGAAGGGATTCCTGACGAGATTTCCCGACTTCTTGAGCAAGAAAAGAAGATCACTCAGCTGCATCTCGAGAATCAGCAGAACAGCCAACTGGGGCATTTATAAAAAAAAAAGAGAGAAAGAGAAGGGTGCAAAATAAAAAAAAAGAAATCAATCAAAATAAAAAAAAAAAGAAATCAAAAGAAAAAAAAACAAAAGAAAATAGCACCCTCAAAGTCCCAAGTTGGCTGATGCTGAATTCGATCGAAAAGAAGAGATCAACTGCCATGTGTCATGGTCAGTCATATCAGCAGAGAGTGAAAAAGCATTCGACAAGAAGATCAAGCCTCGTGTGTTCCGAGGAACCTTGTGCTCAAGAAAGTCTTGTCTTTCGTGCCCAATTCCAGGGGCAAGTGAACTCCAAGCTAAGAACGTCCATACGTTTTCAAGAAAGCCTCTTCAGGCAGTGTTCTGACACTTACAACAATGGATGGAAGTTCACTCGTCCTATGAATTCTGATGCAGTCAAGAAATACTTCGCCTACAAAAAACAAAAAAAATCAAAAGCTCGCTAAGTCGAACACCCCAAAGGGCGACTTAGGCAAAAAGGAGCGTCTCGGTGGATTGAAAACCCGAAAGGGCGATCCAGGCAAAAGTTAGAGACATTGAAAAAAAAAGGAATTTGCATCCCGCTAGATTGAACACCTCACACTGGGGCAATCTAGGCAAAAATTAGGGATTTGGCAAGTAACTGCATCTTGACAAGACTGTGCTCTATATCTGTCATCCGTCAGGGATTCTCGACTCGTCGTCGACCGAAGCTTTGAACACATCGAAAATTCAGAATGGTAGAGGAAAGGTCATTATGTTCAATGTAGCCCTCTCCAATATACATCACCGATTTCAAACTTGTACAGATCTATGGAGTCTCGCCCTTTGCAGACTACCATTCCATCACATCAATTTGAGCTTTTAGCCAATTGTTTGCACTCTTATTTGTTTTAACTCAACAAATGTTTTGCATGTGTTAAATGATAAAATATCATTGTTTTCAAAATAAACAAATTTTTCAAAAAAAATTGTTCTTAAACAAAGTGAACATTCACAATGATGGAAGAATACTTAGGAGACCCGCAGTGCTCTCCCGAGGGTGGTACGATTACCAACAGGTAAGACAATTGTTCATATCTCGAGCATAACTGTATCTTTGTCCTGCAGAACCTCGTATGGTCTCTCCTCAGTGAAGTTGCCCGATGCAGTGTCGTTTGAAGTTGTTCATCTTCATGTTCCCGGCAGTACGGATTCTTCCTCCAAATCCCTGTTAGCTCTATTGTGGGGCATCCCCAGTAGAGTGCTGTTTGAGCCCTATCGTGGGGCATCCCCAGCAAGTTTGCTGTTTCGGACATTATTGTGGGGCAGCTCCCCTAGCAGAGTGTTTTCTGAAGACTTCAACTTTCGCCTCTCCAGCAGAGCAGTCTTCCTCTCTCCCCCCAGCATGGGTGCTTTTCTACAAAATTCGGTATTTGGTGGATTGATATCCCAGTGTTCCATCATGTCCTCAGATAGATCCCCGAGTGGAGTTGTTGGCGTAAGGAGCTTTATCAATGCCTATCTATCCTCATCAGAGATTTGGTTGCTTCTTGGTATCCCTGATTTCCAGCACAAGTTGTTGTGGCGCATCCGCCTGTATGTTGAACTCTGTTCTCCGGTTGTGACCGACGATCCCTCCGGAAGCCTCTTGTGGCTCTTCCCCCCCCTGCAGGATGATGACTTTGGTTTTCCCTCCGGATGAGTGGTACCGGGTAGTTGATCCCTGGACCTGCGTGTTGAGCATGTCTGTTTGACAACATTCATCATACATTCATCATGCATAATGCATACATGCATAATCATAGCATTCGGATATTCATGTTGCAGCTGTTGCCATGTATCTGTTGATTGTTACCTCCTGCTATTTGGTAATACAAATCTCTCCAGTAGATTTTCCTTAAGCAGATATGGGTGTGTCTGATCTCTCCATGTAGAGTCTACCCCTTAAGCAGAAAGTGTCTATCCTTTCCTTCCATTTCCCCACTGAGATACGTCCTCGTGGATGACGGTTGCTTCCGTTCCCTCCCTACATGGGATGGGTTTTCCCTATTGAGTTCTTTCCTCATTAGGATGAGTCTTGTTTCAGTCTGCCTTTTTGGATCAATCCTGAATTGGCTACCCGTTGACTGTCTCTTGTGCTTCCCTGGGGCATAAATGAATAGTCGCTTACTAACCGGCACTCATTCATCTTATCCTCAGCGGAATTTGTTGGCCTCTACCTACAAACCGGTAGCTGTAAGTCCTATCTTTGTGGTTTTCTACCCACAAGCTGGTAGTTGTAAAATCCCACTTTCATCCCATTGGCAGAGTTAACCCTTTGTGCTCATCCCGATGATGACTGGTTGCTTTTCCTTGGCCTCTACCTACAAACCGGTAGCTGTAAGTCCTATCTTTGTGGTTTTCTACCCACAAGCTGGTAGTTGTAAAATCCCACTTTCATCCCATTGGCAGAGTTAACCCTTTGTGTTCATCCCGATGATGACTGGTTGCTTTTCCTTGGCCTCTACCTACAAACCGGTAGCTGTAAGTCCTATCTTTGTGGTTTTCTACCCACAAGCTGGTAGTTGTAAAATCCCACTTTCATCCCATTGGCAGAGTTAACCCTTTGTGCTCATCCCGATGATGACTGGTTGCTTTTCCGTGGCCTCTACCTACAAACCGGTAGTTGTAAGTCCTATCGTTGTGGTTTTCTACCCACTAGCTGGTAGTTGTAAAATCCCATTTTCCCCCCCTTGTTGGAACTAACCCTTTGTGCTCATCCCGATGATGACTGGTTACTTTTCCGTGGTTTTCTGCCTACAAACCGGTAGATGTAATCCCCTCTTTGTGGTATTAATGGTCTTGTCCCCTTTGGATACTTGCCTTGATCAAGCAGTATTGTCCCCATTGGGTCTTCACTTCCCTTTTGGATATTTGCTCCGAGTTAGCAACTTTATCCTCTTTTGATTGGTCATCTTTTGCATACCTAATCTGGTACCCAGAGGCCTTTCTTTTCGGTCGATTATTCATTTAACAACCTACAACCCGGTTATGGATAATCTGCCATGCGAGGTTATTATCTACGTTCTGACGGCTATAGATAATATGTCTCATGCGCTCTTTGGTCAATCCTTCGATTGTTATCACCAGCAGAGTAAGATTCGTATTCCTTGTGGAATCGAATGTTCATCCTTTAACAAGTTTGCCTTTGCTCTCTTCAGGATGTTTTCGGTCGTTTATCCATCTAACAACCTACAACCCGGTTATGGATAATCTTCCATGCGAGGTTATTATCTACGTTCTGACGGCTATAGATAATATATCTCATGCGCTCTTTGGTCAATCCTTCGATTGTTATCACCAGCAGAGTAAGATTCGTATTCCCTGCGGAATCGGATGTTCATCCTTTAACAAGTTTGCCTTTGCTCTCTTTAGGATGTTTTCGGTCGTTTATCCATCTAACAACCTACAACCCGGTTATGGATAATCTTCCATGCGAGGTTATTATCTACGTTTTGACGGCTATAGATAATATATCTCATGCACTCTTTGGTCAATCCTTCGATTGTTATCACTAGCAGAGTAAGATTCGTATTCCCTGTGGAATCGAATGTTCATCCTTTAACAAGTTTGCCTTTGCTCTCTTCAGGATGCTTTCGGTCGTTTATCCATCTAACAACCTACAACCCGGTTATGGATAATCTTCCATGCGAGGTTTTTATCTACGTTCTGACGGCTATAGATAATATGTCTCATGCGCTCTTGGGTCGAAGTCGTCCTCCCCAGCCGAGTAAGATTCGTATTTCTGGTGAAATCGAATGTCCATCCTTTAACAAGACTGCTTTTCTAGCCCTCTTCAGGATGTTGAGTGTTTTGGAACACCAACCAATTCACGCTTTGGCACTCAGGCCAATTTTCCGGTATTCATACCGAGGTGGCGATCAGGCCAATCTCCGATGTTTCAGATTGACATCAAATCTCTCACACACCGATGCTCAGTATTCAAACTGACTTGCGACACTCAGCCATGGTTATCCCTGTGTTACCATTTATTTTGGTATCCAGGTCGACGTTTTCTGTTTCGGTGTTCAGGCCGATTTCTTTTCCGTTCCAGACGGACTGTTCTTTCAAGACTGTTTCTTTGCCGATCCTGACAGGCATTCTTGTATTATATCCAGTTGGTGCAAATTTTTACGGTTCTTTTGTATTCAATCCCTGTTTACCCTGAAAGTCTGACAGCCACTGCTATCATCCGTTCGGGTTCCCAGCTGATTGAATAGGGGCAGCTGTAGCACCTCAAATTTGCACCTATCATTGTGCATACCATCTCATATTAGGTCATAGCATATCATGATCCATTGCATAGCATTTGCATTGTCCCCCAGTTGCCTCAAGAGCAAGCAAGCAAAGAGTTAGGTCAAACTGATCAGGAGATCAGTCAACCAATCAAGCAAGGGTGTTCCTCAAGGAATCAAAGCCCTAGGGTTTGCCCAACAAGTTCACATGACTTGGAGGTCTTTTTGAAGTGTTCAAGTCAAGGGTTGAAGGCTCAGAGGTCAGCAGTCAATGCACAGGCAGGCAGGAAACCCTAGAAAGTCAACAGTCAGTCAAGGCAATGGATGGTGGCCATTCTTGTGGAATTTGGGCACCATGGTCAATAATCAAAGGTTCATACAACTTGAGACATCATTTGAAGTCAAGTTCTCAAGGAATTAGGGTTTGGAATTCATCAGAAGTGGTTCAGTCACCCAAAACCCTAGAAAAGTCAAACTTGGTCAACTGTTGATTTAATCAAGGATTTGATGGATAGAATTGATCTGAAGGAGTTCATTCATGCTTGTATAAGTCTCATCTATCATGTCAAACCTCATCATGGAAGAAAATCAAGTCAATCAGAAAATTTCCAGAAATAGAAAGTGGACCTGTAATTTCAACTGCCAAAAATGGAAACTTCTTGATCTTAAACTTACATCATGATACAAGCTCCAAATGAATTTTTGCCCAACATGAAAGTTGAAGATCTTGTTCTCCCATTTTCAAAAAGTCCAAGAACACCCAAATCCCATGTGTGGTTGTCAAGATATGATCAAATCATTTTCACCAATTTTTGAACTTCAACAAGCCATATCTCTCAAACCATAAGGCCAAATTTGGTGGGGTTTTTTCCTACAAACCACATTTTTCATCCTCTTTCCAAAAATATAAATTTCATTCATCAAAACCCTACCATTCAAAATGGCATTTTTGGACCTTTTACATTTAAAATCAAAGTTTGACTCAAAGTTGACTTTTTGATCCTTCGACTTTTTCTCATTTTTGCCAATTGGGAAATGTTTTAAATCACATTTGAAACTTGTTCCAAGCCTTAAACCATGTTCATTGCACCATTACATCACCATTATGGACCAAAATGCCAAATTGGTAAAATGTGCAAAATGACTTCATTTGAACAAGGCAAGCTAGCAATCCAAGTACAAACCAAAAACAGCAAAAGCAAGGTCATTTTACAGCTGGTTGCAGGCCCAATTCGGGTACAGCTTTGCACCACCATTTCCATTTGTACACAATTAGCAAAATGGCATTTTGATTTCATTTGACAAAACCTGGTTAGCACATGATTAAGCAAGGATAAACAGAGGTATAAGAGCTCATTCTGAGCATTTTCCAACCCTAGTTTTAGCAGCAGCCATCACAGAAAAAAGATTATTCTCTCATTTGCATTTTTGCTCGATTGAACTTTTCTGCCAAACCCTTCAAAACCTTCGAGCATCCTTGTTTCCACCATGCTATAATCACCATTTGGAACCCTTTTCAAGCACTATTTACCATCTGTATTGCAGCTTGAGCTTTATTTTCTTCAAGACCACTTCCATGGCAGGTCAAGTGTTGGAAGTTTTCAAGAGGTGCTGAGCTAACATACTTCATTCTTCATCATTTGCAAGGCCAAAAGAATAGCTGTTTGAACTTGAAACCTTCAAACAACCACTGTTGCTCGATTTTCTTCCAAAACAAGTAAGTGATTCGATCTCTTCATTCTATATGCCATGCCATGTTTTAGCTAGTTTGTGTTGTACTGATTCTCATGAACTTCAAATGGTTTGAAATGGTTGAGTATGCTGTGAGAAAATTGAACTTCTTTGTTTATGCTCAAATGAGTTTTGGTTCGATTTGGTTTGTTTAAGCTGACTTCGTGAAATCCATTACTGAAATGTTGATGTACATGATTTGATGATTCTATTGGTGTACTTGATGGGGTGTTCTGGGCATTTCGAAATCTTCATGTTTGTACATTGATGAATAAATACTGCTGATGTTAAACCTTACTCTCACCAGAAATTCCACTTGATCTATTTGGTGTGGTTGCTTAAAAGTTGCATGAACCTTGTTGCTTACCATGTTAAGTGATTTTGTGTTGATGTTGGTGATACCATGTTGAGCACCATGCTGTTTGCTTGTTGTTGCTTATGATGATTACATGATAATGATAAACATGCCCTGTTGTTGCTTTGAATATGCCCAGAAATCCATGTGAGTTGTGTTAGTTATGTTTGGTTTAGGGCTGCTTTGGACATTACATGAACTTTGTCATTGCCTTGCTGACTGCCATGCCTCTTGAATTTTGGTTGAGAATGTATGTTGATGATGAACTTGTTTTGATTACATGATGAACATGAGTTGCTATGCTGCTATTGCTGAACCCTGCTGCAGTTTTGAAATCCCATGAGCATTGTCCTGAAATCCATGTGAAACATGTTGTATGCTGTTGTTGTTGTTTGGCTGCGTAAATCCTGTTGCTGTTTTTTTTGCTAAAACCCTGCTGCTGTTCATACCAAACCTTCCCTGGCCAGAATTCTCATGTCTATGTGTGTTTTTGCTGTTGATTATTGTTGGTTTGTTGTTCATGAGGTGTTTGTATGAGGAACCTGCTGTTTTGCCATGGCTGTATGATCTATTCTATTTGAAAGTTGTTGATTGAATGTTGAACATGATGATGATATCCTGCTGCTGCAACCTTGCCCTGCCCAGATTTCCATGTTTATGTTTGTTTATTGCTGATTGATATGGCCTGTACCAATACCATGTTGTTTGTTTGGTGATCGAATTTTGTTGTGATGATGATGAACATAAGCTGCCATACTGATAAGACCCTGCAGTTTTGAACTCCTTGAACATTGCCATGAAAATCCATTCGATTATGTTGTATGCTGTTGTTTGGTTGCAGTAGGAACATTACCATTGCCATGTTAGTGTTTGTTTTGCTTGGTTTGATGATGTTGAACATTGGATGATGAATATACTTTGCTGCTGTTTTGAACTGGCTCATAAAATCCACATGCTGTTATTTGTTTGCTTGGTCGATTGTGTGATGTTGTTTGAAGCTTGCTCTTATGAGCTGAACATAATGTCCTGCTGTTTAAACCCTGTCCAGAACCCTCATGATTATGTTTGGTCTGTTGTTCTCAAATGTTGTATGAGGATAGTGTTCCATGACCATGTTTGTTTATTGTTGCTGTTTACCTGGTGATGTTTTGGTCGATAACATGAAGCCATGCTGCACATAAGCCCTAGGGTTTTTCTTAAACCCAGAATCTTCATCCATTGGCCACGGTACTGTTTTATTGCCAGCCAGCCAATCACGTTATTTCCCACACCTCCCCAATGCACGGTCGTTTCATTTAAGTTGGCCATCAATTACAAGAATGCCACGGTTGACCCCATATGCCATGCTATTATGCTTCATGTTTCATCAATTATTCATCCAACTTCCATAATCCATTTTTAATTCATTTTAACTCCAAAAATTGTGAGATTTTTTGCATTAAACTCATGAATGTGTCCTCTATTTTATTGTGAATTTTAATTAATTTTTCATTGTCTGGATTTTTAAATGATAATTGTTTTTCCAACATGTATGCATAAATGACACATTGGGCCATTCCTTTTGTGAAATTCTCATGTTGCATCCAATGAGCCTGAAATTTTTTGTGGTGAAACTAGACACATTGACCTTCATTTCCATATAGACTTTATGCATTTCCCATTTGTGGTTTGTGAGCTTTGAATTTTTGAAGTTATGTGTTACATTTGGTGCTATACCATGATCATGTATTTTCCCAATTTTTGTTCACATGCTTCCTCTTATCCAATTGACCCCAAATTTTGCATGAATGACCTATCACATGTCTAGTTTGTGTATGAATTTTCTTGGAATTAATCATGCTGTTTTCCATTTGATTGAGAATTTTCTTCCATATTTGGTCATTTGTTGACTTTTTGTGCTATGCCTTGCCAAATCTTTTGTGAAATTCTCACATCATATTGTATGCCCATGAAATTTCATATGTGATAACTAGACATCTCAAGCTTTGCATTGGTGTTAATCTCATTCATTTCTCTTCTGTTTTCAAATTAATATGATTTTTTGAAGTTGACCTATGCTTGTTGACTTTCACCATGCTTACTTGAATTTGGTTTGACTTCATGATTTTATTTGACTGCCTTCCTCTCATCCAAATGCAATGAAATTTTACATGTATACCATGTTAGATGTTAGGATTGAATGTGATTTATTTCATAATTTTTGAGATTGTTTGGGTTGACTTTTGAATGAAGTCTTGCTGTTGACCTATTTGTGCTCCTTCTTGCCATGCTTTGCATTCTTTTGCATATGAAATGACCATGATGCATGATATAATTATGAATCCAATTGAAAATGCTTCTTGAATGTTTAAACTTGGTTTGGGTTGACTTTTCCTTGCTGCCTCGATTTTTTTTTCTTTCATCTTTGACCCTAGGCTAGTCCTAGTGGTCTTCTAAGCTTATGTTGAGTTCATCTGTTTCAGGTTGAGCACCAATGCCCCAGAGACCTTTCAATTTTGATTGAGTTGGTTTGTTTATCATGTGCTAACACTTGTTTTGTAGGTTGACTCATGTACTTGAGTCTTTGTGCCTTGCACAATTGGTCCCTCTGTGGTTGACTATTGGGTTATTTCCTTTTGATTTTGACTGTTGAGCTGTTTACTAACTAGTTTGACTTTTTTCAGGTACTTTAGTTGCTTAAGTTCTTTGAACTTGCTTGCTTTGCTTTTTAGCATTTGCTTTGAGGTATAAACCTTTCTTCTTCATGTAGTCTGGAGACCCGGTCTGTTATTTGACCGGGCAAACTGTCTGAAGTCCTCCTTAAGAGGCAATGCCTGTGTTTGTTTATATTTGTCCCAAGCAGGAAAAGTCCTCATTTGAGGCAATTGGTGGAAGGTAGGGATAAGTAGCCTATCCCCCACTATTCAGTGTGTCCTCTCTTTGCTCCCATTACATGGTTGAAGCATTGAGATAAATACCCAAGATCTAATCGAGTCAATAATGTGGAGAGAGTTCCTACTTTCTGAACTCCCACACTTTCTTACATGCTCTCCCTGATCAGGGATAGAAGCAATGAGGCACACCCCTCATCTCCTTTCATCCGCTTCACCTTAGCCTCTCAATGGCAAGGTTAAGAGCAACACCTACCCTATTCCAGTTGGCCCTAGTGCCTAACCTTTTGCTTGAGCCTCTTGTATGCATATAGAGTGTGCTTCTTGTGATTGTGATTGCCTGTTTGCTTTGCCTCTTTAGGTTTAGCTTAGACTTGCCCTTGTGCAAGGTAGGTTGTGCTTGACTTGCTTCCTGTGCAAGTCAAGTCTGTTTGGCTTAACCCTTGTGTGAGCCATGCTTAGAGCTGTTCTGCCGAACTACAGCAACTCTGATTCTCATGTTCAGATGAGATACGTAGGCACGAGACGCGATGTCTTGCCGAGTTTGACTAACCACTAATATCTAACTTCTTTTCTCTCACCCCTGTTGTGACTGAGATATTCTTTTCTCTCGCCCTCGTTGCGATTGAGACCTCCCTTTCTCTTGCCCTAGTTGCAATCGAGACCTTGCTTCCTATGCAAGCCTTGTCTAAGATAGGTTGGCCCTTGTGCCATTTAGCTAGAAACCTTAACTTAGGGTTGATTTTGCATGACAACATCTAGGCTCGAGTCGTAGTCTCCCTAGAGTTGTGTCTCCCTCTGTTATCTGGTTAGGCTAGATCCTTATCCCTGCGTAGGGGAACTACATCGCCCTGATCTTCATACCAGATGAAGTATGTAGGCAGGAGATTGAGCTGATCTCTCCGGGCGCCTTTTTTCTCTTTCCGCCCTTTTTCTTTTTCAACCCTTTGTGTCTTAACCACCCTTGCGTGTGTTTTGGTTCGGATGCTGATGTAAGTCCAGTGATTGGCAGTCGGGCTCCACGTTTGCCTCTTCGTGTGTTTGTTGGTTCGGATGCTGATGTAAGTCCAGCGATTGGCATTCAGGCTCCACGTTTTCCTGTGTCTTGTTTGTTTGTGTGCGTGTCAGCCGAGCTACGAATGCTCTGATTCTTCTCTCGTCCGAGAAGATACGTATGCATAGGATGCGACATCCTAGCGAGCATGTTTCGTTTCCCCAGTCCGAACTACTTCGACTCTGATGTCTATGTCTGATAGACTAAGTAGGCCCAGGATGCGACATCCTGCCGAGTCAGTTTCAGTCAGTCTCTTTCGTTTCTTTCAGCCAGTGTGTGTGTGTTTGAGCAGTGTTTAGCAACCAATTTTCCTTCCTTTTGTGCGTGGATCCCGTAGAGTACTACGGATGCGTAGGGTGCCTAACACCTTCCCTTCGCATAACCGACTCCCGAACCCATACTCTTTGGTCGCGAGACCATGTTCTTTCCCAGGTTTACTTCGAGCGTTTCCTTTCCCTCTTTTGGGATAAATAACGCACGGTGGCGGCTCTGTTGTTTCTTTCTTTTCCCGCCGGTTTTTCGCGTGATGCGACACATGCTCATGGCTTGTTATCCCCAGCATGGGTCGTTGGCACGCGTGCCGCCTCATTTATCACTGTCCTTTATTTCTGTCGATGCTGACAGGCATGACGAGGCGGGTATTCAGACCGTTGTGGCACTCAGGCCAGTTTCCGATTTTTAGATCGAAGAAGTTTCCGACGTGCAGGTCGAAGTACTTGTGGCACTCAGGCCAGATTTCCGATGTTCAGATCGAAGAAGCTTCCGAAGTTCAGATCGATGCAGCTTGCGGCATTCAGGCCAGGTTTCCGGTGTTCAGGCCGAGGTGGGTATTCAGACCAGATTTTCCGATTTTCAGATCGAAGAAGTTTCCGACGTTCAGGTCGACGCACTTGTGGCATGCAGGCCAGTTTCCGATTTCCAAATCGAAGAGGTTTCCGACGATTAGGTTGGGGTACTTGTGGCACTCAGGCCAGTTTTCGGGTATTCAGACCGAAGCGGTATTCAGACCAAAGTGGCATTCAGGCCAGTTGTTTGGGCATTCAGGCCAATCTCTCGGTGTTCAGACCAACATTAATATTCCCATATTCTGATGCTCAGTATTCAGACTGATGAGCGGCGTTCAGGCCATGGTGGTTCTTGTGTTACCATGTATTTTGGTAATCCAGGTCAACATTCTTTTCGGTATTCAGGCCGACTTTCACCGTACCGGACGAATTCTTCTTTTGAGATTGCTTATTTGCCGATTCTGGCAGGCATTGTTAATTATTTTCCCAGCGGAGTGCAAATTGTTCGTCTGTTCTTGGTATTCAATCACTCTTCACCCTGATCATCTGAACGCCGAGGTTGTTCATATCGACAGGTTCATAGTGGATTGAATATGGGCAGCTGTAACACCTCAAAATTTGCCCTCCTATTTTTGGGACTAGTTTAGCATATTGCATTTCATTTTTAGGACATTAGGCATTAGCATATTGCATATCATGAAATAAACAAGTCTTCCTCCTAAGTCTTTCTCAGAAGATAGAGAGGTTAAGAGATTCATGCCTGAGGGTCTTATTGAATTGATGATCAATCATCTGAGGGTTGCTCTTCAATTAGGGTTTTATTGGTTCCTCAAGGAGGTTGAGCATTATCTTATTGGCAAGGGTACATAATCATCATCATGGTTGTGTCCTTAGTAAAGGTTTCAGAATTCATGCTCAGATTCTTTGGGATTAGGGTTTTGACCTCTGGTCAACCCTAATCAGTTGCATTCTACCAGTCAGGGTTTTTTAAGGAGATGAGGTTATTTGCTTAGATGGAGATCATATGAGTATTATAATGAGCTTATTAGAGCTAGGGTTTCATTTTGGAGCAAACTCCTCAAGTGGTTGAGGCTCAAGCTGATCAGAGCACTTCTAAGTCATCTGTCAACCAGAAAGTCAACAAAAAGTCAATTGAGGGCTAGGAGGGGGAGAAATGAGTTTCAATATCTCATTCATGTTCAAAAGAGGCTTATTTATCATGTCCAATGCATATCTTGAAGAATTTGAGGTCAATGCAAAAGTTTCCAAAAATGGAAAGTGACCTGTAATTGAAAGTTTCCAAAAATGGAATTTTTTTGGTTCAAATTCAACTTGATCTTATATCATCAAAGAAGATTCAAATGAAATTTTGTCCAACATGAAAGTTGAAGATCTCTCTCTCCCATTTCTAAAAAGTCAAGGATCATGAATTTATGATGAATGGTTGAGGAGATATGATCAAATCATTGCCAAGTGTGCATGGAACTTCCAAAGGGCATATCTTTTGACTCATAACTCCAAATTGAGTGCTCCTTTTTGCCAAATTCTTCTCATGACATGAACTTGCCAAAGCATTCATCACATTGCATGAAAATTCATCTTATGATCATATGCATATTCATGCTTATTTTGGAGGGAAAATGGTAAATTTAAAATTGGTGCATCATGGGAACAAATCACCATTGCCATTGTGTTAATTAGAAGTTTTTAAGTAAAATTGATCAGCCATATAGCACTGTTCACGTATGCATGCTCCATACACCTCCAATTTTCCAAAATTTGCAAAAACACCTTATTTTCACTTAATCTCAACTAAACATGATTAATTTTGATTAAGAGTGGATTAGCACAGAGTATATATTCATAATTATAACAGAATTTGAGAGGATTCTAGATCTAGATCTCAAAATTCTTCTTCCCTCCAATTTTTTCTCTCAACCAAAATTCAAATTTCTTCCACATAACCTTGCTATTTTCTTGCATATTCTTGTTCTGTGATATGGATTTGGTGTAGATCAAGCTTTGTTTTGAAGCATTCGTGTAAAAATCAAGCATATCAAGTTCATGAAGGTGAAGATGGAAATGGTTATTTGAGCAAGATTTAAGTTGTGCCAAGCCTCAATTTCAACTTCAAGCTTCATAACAGTGATATAGGAGTGGATCTACACGCTTGGCAAGCCTTGGATCAACCACTGCCATTGTTGGATCTTCAAGAGGTCAAAAATTCGAACCTCTTAATTCATGATTTTATGTGCATAGACTTGTAGAGTTTTTCATGCTGGTTATACTGATATAAAATTTATTAAAAACGGATGAATATTGCATGAGTTATGTAGATTTAAAGTGTGGTATTCAAAAATGTTCTTGATCGATTCTTGAAATTCATGATGATTTAGGCCAAAATGCTAGTGGATTCGTGTTGTGCTCGTTGAGATCTTTCGTTTGATGTAATTACTTTTGAAATCTGCAAAAAAAAAAAGTAGCGGGGTACTGTTCACCACCGTCTCAAGGTAGGAGACGGTGGTTTCCTCCACACAAACCACCGTGCATGAACAGTAGCGGCGCGCCTGGTTTTGTACTAGGGCACAATGTCAAAACGACGCCGTTTTGTTCCCAGCGCCCTCCCTCGCTTCGATTCCAGCCTGCGCCATTTCTCAAATTAATTCACATTTCCACTTTTCCCTCTATTTCACCATATGTCATGTTTATTTCAAATTTTTTTCCAACTTCAAAAAATCATAACAAATTGAAAAATGATCCAAATAATTCCAAGTTTTTTGCAACTTGATCCTTGAAATGTCTAGAATTTTATGGTTTTGGTTTTATAATTTTGCCACTTTTGGATGTTGAATTGTGGCTGATTATTTGATCATGATGCAAAATGTGACATGCCTCATTCTTTCTATCATAAAATGCTCATACATTATCCAAATTCCATGAAATTTTGCATGATGATTCTTCACATGTTGATGGATTTGTGTGATTTTATTTGGAATTTTTTGCTATGGTCTTCACTGTTTGGGACACATGTACTTAGGGTGTGACAATTTGTGTCACACAATTGGATGTTCAACTTGTGCAATTTTATTTCCATATCAAATGACCTCTTCTGATTATAATTTTTGGTATGTTGATCATGTGTGACATGTTGTATGCTCATGAAAATTTCCAGAATTGTTTGAGTCATTTCTGTTTTAATGTGGAATTTTGATTCATGATGATCATTTGTGAGCTTTGAATTTGTCTTTGATTTCTCTTGCTTATTACATGCCCTTGCTTGATGATTTTGACTTGGTCCTTTTTAGGACATGTTTATGATTGATTAAAGATGATTCATGTTGAGTTTTAGATTCTGTTTTGAATTTTTTCTTCACTTTTAACCCTAGGCTTTGCCTTAGGGGTTTGGACTCACATTTTGAGCTGTGCATTTCAGGTTTCAAAGCAATTAGCCACATTGGTTGATATGATCTCATCACTTGAGATACAAGTTATTGTGGTTGACTAACCTTTCTGTTTTGTAGGTCTTTCGGATGGTGAATCAATTTAGTTTGCTTGCCTCTTATGCCTTGCACCATTGTTGTCTGATAATTGGTTGTCTGACTGTTGTTGATTGTTTGATTTGTCTGAGTGTAAATATTGACTGGTTTAGTTTTTCTCACAGGTACTTTAGCCGCTTTAACTCATTGTTTGAGTTGCTTTGCTTGTGGTTGGCATACCACCTAGGTAACTTCCTATTCTCCATGTAGTCTGGAAGACCTGTCATGTTATTTTGGCAGGCACCTGTCTGAAGCCCTCCTTAAGAGGCAATGTTTGTGGTTGTTTAATTTTGTGCCTTGTACTTCAAAGACCTCCTAAGTGAAGAGGCATTGGCAGATAAAAGGGATGTGTAATCCATTCCCTACTATTCAGTTGAGTCTTTCATCTTGCTCGCACTACGTGTTGATGCATTTTGAATAAACACCCAAAAGCTTGTACATAGAGTCAGTCATGTGGAGTAGAGTTCCTCATTCTGGACTCCCACACCTTCATTGATTCAAGCTCTCCCAGGCCAGGGATAAGAGCTATGAGGTCTGACCCTCATCTCCCAGTTCATCTGCTCACCCTGACGGTCAATGTCAGTGGTTAAGAGCTTCATCAGACACCCCTTCCAGTTGGCTTGTTTGTCGAGGTTGATTTGACCCCTTAACTAAAGCCCAACCTTGTATGAGTCACTTGCTTGCATATAGTGTGTGTGCTTGCTCTCTTGTGATTGCTTATTTGCTGTTTATTTGCTGTTTCAACTTGCTTCCTGTGCGAGTTAGGTTATGTTCAGAAACCTTAACCTAGGACTATTGTGGATTGCATGACAACTTTTAGGCTCGAGTCAGTCTCCCTTTTAGTTGTTATTTCCCGGTCTCTGGTTTAGGAGAAAGTTTCCCCCTGTTAACTACGTCGCCCTGATCCTCATACCAGATGAGGTACGTAGGCAGGAGATCGTGCGAGATCTCTCCGGGCAACCTTTTCTTTTTTGTGTGTGTTTGCTTGACAACTAATAGGCTCGAGTTCCAGACTCCCTATTTAGTTTGTTTTGTTCAACCCTTTTGTGTGTGTTTGTTTGGAGTCTGATGTAAGCCCAACGATTGGCATTCGGTTTCCCGTTTGTTGTTGTTTGGGGAGTCAGATGTAAGACCATTGATTGGCTATCTGCTTCCTGTCTCTTTTGTGGAGTTGGATGTAAGCCCAGCGATTGGCTATCCGTTTCCTATTTGTGTTTGTGTGTTTTCTTCTGACGTCTCGGTGTTGTGTTTTGTTTCGGCGTGCGTTAGCCGAACTACGGTAGCTCTGATTCTCATTCCATATGAGATACGTAGGCATAGGATGCGATATCCTAGCGAGCCCGTTCCCCATTTCCCCGAACTACGTGGACTCTGATGTTTGTTTCTGACAAACTACGTAGGCCCAGGATGCGACATCCTGCCGAGTCCGCTTCCTCCATCTTCCACCTGTTTGTTCCTGTGTGTGTGCATTCTTTGAGCAGTTTATTAGCAACCTTATTCTATTCTTTTGAGCGTGGATCCCGTCGAGTACGACAAACGTGAGGGGTGTTAATACCTTCCCCTTGCGTAACCGACTCCCGTACCTTGTAATCTCCGGTCGTAAGACCATTTCCTTTCCAGGTTTACTTCGAGCGTTTCCTTTCCCTCTTTTGGGAGAAATAACGCATGGTGGCGGCTCTGTTTGTTTATTTTTCCCGCCGGTTATTTTTCGCGGATGCGACAATGTGCATAAGCAGGTTTTGCTCCAGGCTTCTTGTCCTATGGTCTAACTCTCTGTTCTTCATTTGTTTTGAAGACAAGCTGACTCACCGGTACTACACCAGAGCCAATTCTTCAAGACTGATGGATCATCTAGAACAAAAAAACCGAGAACTGAAGGAGGAAGTAGCCAGGTTGACTGCCTTGATGGAGTCATTCTTGGCCGCTTAGAGCCAACCTACTCCAACACCCTCAACTCCTCCTCAGAGGACGGTCATTTCTGAGATCGTGACTTCTACCGTGCCTGCTGCAACTGCTTATTTTGCGCCGTCTATGCCAGCCGGGTTCCCTTGGGGAATGCCCCCCAACTTCATGCCAGAGGGTTTCGCCCCTACTCTTGCTTCTTTGTCGGCATCGAAGCCTTCGTCAAGCAATATAAATACAATATGGATATGGCTCCAGACAGAGATCAATTGAGAGCAATTTCGCAGAAGGATAAGGAGACTTTTAAGGAATATGCCCAGAGGTGGCGCGAATTGGCAGCTCAGATAGTGCCTCCCCTTAAGGAGAAAGAGATGACCAAGATCTTCTTGAAGACCTTGAGCTCGTTTTATTACGAGAGAATGATAGCCAGTGCTCCCTCAGATTTTACCGAGATGGTAAATATGGGGATGAGATTGGAAGAAGGGGTCCGTGAAGGGCGCTTGACTCGAGATGAAGGCTCTTCAGCAAAGAGATATGGAAGCTTTACGAAGAAGAAGGAGGGAGAGGCACATGCCGTGTCTTCCCATGTCAAAAGAAGACCCTCTGTGAAGAGGAAGATTGCTTGCCCGGTCAACAATCAGCATCAGGTGGCTCATGTAGCACCCGTTTTCAGGGAAGCTCAACAATATCAACAACCGCAAACTCAGCAATATCAACAACAACAACGTCCACAGCAGCAGGCCTATCAGCCTCGAAACAACCACAACAATGTCAGCGCCAACTATGAGAGGAAGAGGGTCGCCTTTGACCCAATTCCGATGACTTATGCCGAACTCTATCCATCTCTGATCGATAGAAATTTGATCATTCCGCAAGACCCTCTCGCTGTACCTGCTAACCCTCAGTGGTGGTACAAACCTGAGCTTCATTGTGTGTATCATTCCGGTGCTCCCGGACACGATGTAGAGAACTGTTATCCCCTGAAGACCAAGGTGCAAGACCTTGTGAGAAGCGGGATTTTGTTTTTCGAGGACGTAGGTCCAAATGTGAAGAAGAACCCATTTCCCGAGCATGGGAAATCTGTTAATATGGTCCAGGGCTGCCCTGGCAAGTACAAGGTCAAATATGTCAGTCATATCCGACAATCGTTGGTTGAGATGCATCGCTTGCTGTGTGACTATAGCCATTATGAGCATGACCATGATAGATGTAGAGTCTGTTCTGTCAATCAGAGAGGTTGTCACCAGGTGCGTAGAGATGTACAAAAGATGTTGGATGAAGGAGTCATTGAGATCCTTCAGACTAGAAATGTTGACGAAGATGAGCTCGAAGTCAATGTGATTTCTCCAGTATTCCGGATACCTGAGCCTGTTGTTATCAAGTATGATGGTAGCAAGCCGAAGGTTTCCACTATTCTGACCATCAAGCCTGCCGGTCCTGTACCATACTCTTCTGAGAAGGCAGTTCCTTATCGCTATAATGCTGTAGAAGCGGAAAATGGGAAAGAAGAGTCCTTGCCCTCTTCATTTGTTGTCAATATTGTTGATGTTAGTGGTTTGACCCGTAGTGGTCGTGTGTTTTTAGCTCCTCCAAAGCCTCAAGCTGATGCTTGAAGAAGTGTTGATACTGGTTTTGTTGAACGCCCGATTGGAAATGCTGTGAGCACCCCGAATCCGGCACTTGTTGTTAAGCCCTCCCCTACGTTAAAAACTCCTGCTTCTGTTGTCCAGAGTGGCAATACGAAAGAAGATTGTGATGAGATGCTGAGGCTCATCAAAAGGAGCGAATACAATGTTGTAGACCAGTTTCTACAAACGCCATCCAAAATATATGTGTTATCTTTGCTTTTGAATTCAAAACCACACCGAGAAGCTCTGCAGAAGGTGTTGGATGTGGCGTACGTGGATCAGGATGTCACGATAGAACAGTTTGATAGCATTGTTGCAAACATCACTGCTTGTAACAATTTGAGTTTTAGTGACGCTGATCTCCCCGAGGAGGGAAGAGACCACAACTTGGTTTTACATATATCTATGAGTTACAAAGACGATGCCATGTCCAATGTGCTGGTGGACACTGGGTCATCATTGAATGTATTGCCAAAGACCACTCTTTCGAAGTTGTCATATCAAGGGCCTCCCATGAGGCAGAGTGGAGTAGTTGTGAAGGCTTTCGATGGGTCTCGCAAAACCGTGATTGGAGAGGTTAATCTCCCAGTCAAAATAGGACCAAGTGATTTCCAGATTACCTTCCAGGTTATGGATATTCACCCATCATATAGCTGTCTCCTAGGCAGACCATGGATTCACGAGGTTGGCGCCGTGACATCCCCCCTACACCAGAAATTGAAATTTGTGAAGAACAAGAAGCTGGTGGTGGTAGGGGAGAAAAGGCTCTCCTGGTTAGCCATTTATCTTCTTTCTCATATATAGATGCTGAGGATGAAGTTGGAACGTCGTTCCAAGCTTTATCTATTGCTGAACCTGTTGAGAAGAGAACTCCCTCATTTGCTTCCTACAAAGATGCGAAGTTGGCCATTGAGCATGGTACAACTGCTGGATTGGGGCAAATGATCAAGCTAGAAGACAATAGGTCCCGGGCTGGCATAGGCTTTTCTTCTGGGGTCTTCAACAAGCAAGGTTTGTTCAAGAGTGGAGGTTTCATCCACACCAGTCAAGACGAGGAGGTTGCTGCCGTTTTGGAAGAGGACGAAGAGGATTCTGGCAACTTCGTCATCCCTGGGGGGATCTGCAATAATTGGGTCGCTATGGATATTCCAACGGTTATCCATAAGTCAAAGTAATGTTCATTGTGTTTAAAAAACCCTTCTCCCATGCCAAAAGGAGAAGTGATGACATTGTTGGCACATAAATGCAATGATACTTTCATTCAATAAATTCATGTTAAATGTTTGTTTTTCAAATTTTTTCCCTTTTCGCTTTTTGCATGAAATTGGTGATCACATAAAACCCTTTTAAGATAAAATAAAATTAATCTTTTCATCTGCATAATGATTTGCCTTGTTTAAATTCTAAAGCTTTTTATATCCAAAATCATTATGCAGGTTAATCAAACCCATTGAACATAGTGATCCGATACCATCTCCCAACTTTGAATTCCCTGTATTTGAGGCAGAAGAAGATGATGTTGAAGAGATTCCTGATGAGATTACCCGTCTACTTGAGCATGAAGAGAAAATCATTCAACCGCATCTTGAGAATCTGGAAACAGTCAACTTGGGGTCTGAGGATTGTGTGCGAGAAGTGAAGATTGGGGCACTCCTAGAAGAGTCAGTTAAGAAAGGGTTGATTGAGTTGCTAGGAGAATATGTTGACGTCTTTGCCTGGTCATATGAAGACATGACCGGTCTAGATACTGATATTGTGCAACATTTCCTACCTTTGAAACCTGAGTGCGTGCCTGTGAAGCAGAAGCTCAGAAGAACTCATCCTGATATGGCAGTTGTCGCAACCTGAAAAAATACAGTGTGCGAAAAAACAACCGGCGAAAGAAAATGACAGAAGAGTCGCCACCGTGCGTTATTCATCCCAAAGGAGGGAAAGGAAACGCTCGAAGTAAACCTGAAAAAGGAAAGGACAAGACGGGGTCTCGCAACCAAATCTTGGGTTCGGGAGTCGGTTATGCGAAGGGAAGGTATTAGCACCCCTACGCATCCGTAGTACTCTACGGGATCCACTTATGTAGTTCTTGTCTAAAGGGTATGGGTTTATCTAATGTACTATTTACTAAAAAAAGGTTAAAGGAAAAGGACTCGCGCGGATGTCGCATCCGCTGCATACGTATCTCATATGAATATGAGAATCAGAGTCTTCGTAGCTCGGCTGACCTATGGGTTGGGGGATGTGTGCTCGCTAAGACATCGCGTCTTATGCCTACGTATCTCATCTGGCCTGAGAATCAGAGCAAGCCGTAGTTCGGCTAACTATGGGGTTATGGATTGGGTTTTGGACGAACGACGTCACTACGCAATCTACCGGATGCTCGACCTTTGGAGACTTACTCGCCTGTAGTATAAGGAGTAAACGTATGTTATGGAGAAGAAAAATCAATAAAGGGTTAGGGTTTGGGATGCTCAAGGGCAAAAAGGCAGTCCTTGACGAAGGAACCGCGCTACCTGCAGGGATATGAATACAAAACACAAAACATGTATCTCAAAGTAAAATGCCACCAAGGGGCTCAAACGTTGCCTCCTATCGAGGTCTTCCAGCTAGGAAAGCAGTAAAATGCGGGAAAAATGTAAAAGTACCACGCAGATAAAGATCTGAAGTAACAGCAATTAGAGGAGTAAGAAACCCTGAGATCCTTCCAAGCTAATGCCATCAAAGAAAAGTGAGTCAGTACAGGTAATCGGAATAAACCTCCAGGGGTTATCCCACAAATAAAGTGGGAAACCACGCAAGTTATCCCTGCAAAAGTCATGTGAGCCCTCACAAAAATTCAACAAAAGGGTTAGTGAAACACCATAAGCATTTTTTCATGAACAACAATATGGTTTCAGAAACCTCAAACCCTGTGGCATACACTCAAAAATTAAAAGGTTAAACATTCAAGGCATTGTTTATACATTCATATAGATATTAAACCCATGGGCAAAAAACCTAATGAAATTCATCCATCATACCTCATACATTCAGAGTATTCAACTTCAAAGCAAAAGGTAATGGGAATAAAGGCAAACCTGATTGGAGAGCTTGATTGAAATTGAGTTGCACCCGTGAGGTTTACAAAACAATCTTCAGGGTTTACGTGAGGCAGAGGTGATTCTGTGTAGTTGAGTTCCCTTCGGGGTTTGGAGGCTGCTCTGAACTCCGTTAGGTCTTCTCTCACTATCTTTTTCCTCAGGGTTTTGTTCCAAGGAAACCTCAGAGTATTTTGCTTCTCTTCAAAATCCCCTTTTTGTTCTGTGTTCTCTCAAGTGAAGCTTTGGTATTTATAGACTGAATTTCATGGTTTTGTGGGCTCAAATGAGAGAGACCCAAGTCCAAAATTTTTTATTATATTTTATTTATTTAATTATTTATTTAATTAATTAATTAATTAAAAAAAAAAAAATCGTTTTTTTCTTTTCGTTTTTTTTTTTTTTTTTTTGGATCTAATTCTGATTGACATGATGAAATGCAATATGAAATGCTAAATGAATGCATGAATGAGGAGGGCAAATTTTGGGGTGTTACAGCTGCCCCTATTCAAACATCAGCTAACCCTAGTAGGATGAAAGCGAACAGCTTATCAGACAAACGGGGTGAGCTGTGATTGAATACCAAAGACAGACCGAAAATTTGCGCTCCGAGAACACCACCAAAACGCGGAAATACACCGTGCTGTTTATTTTTCTTCCGATCCTCTGGCTTAATCTAGAGTTTCGATCCTCTGGCTGAACCTATACTCAATTTAGTCCTCTAGTCGGATATTAATTTTGATCCTCGGGCTGGATACGATTTTGATCTTCTGGCTAGATCTTCTTCGATCTTCTGGCTAGATCTCCTTCGTTTCGATTCTCTGGCTGAATCTATTTCCTTTGATTCTCTGGCTGAATCTACTTCGATCTTCTGGCTAGATCTGAATTGTTGCGATTTTCGATCTTCTGGCTAGATCTTCTTTGTTTCGATTCTCTGGCTGAATCTATTTCCTTTGATTCTCTGGCTGAATCTACTTCGATCTTCTGGCTAGATCTGAATTGCTTCGATTCTCTGGCTGAATCTATTTCCGGTCTTCGGGCTAGACCTGACTTCGATCTTCTGGCTAGATCTAGATTGTTTTGATGATAAATTCCCATCATTAGGATCCCGCATCTGAGGCATGCGCTGGTTGACCCTCTTTTGAAATCTACACCCAACCTTCATATTAGATATGCAGCTTCGAGCATATTCCACTTTTGGGCTTCGTACATATTCTTCGGGCTAGAACATGTTGTAACGACTCCTCAATTAGACTTGCTGGGGAAATAAAGCTTGTAGGCGACTTCACTGGGGAATCTTCAAATTGAGCCTCAGGCTGACTCTTGGGAAAACGATTCTCAGGCTGAATCTTCAAAAATGACCCTCATGCTGGATCACGGGAAAACGATTCTCAGGCTGAATCTTCAAAAAGTGACCCTCATGCTGGATCACGGGAAAACGATTCTCAGGCTGAATCTTCAAAAAGTGACCCTCATGCTGGATCACGGGAAAACGATTCTCAGGCTGAATCTTCAAAATGACCCTCTGGCTGGATCACTCACGCTTGATCCTCTGGCTGGATCTCATGACCTTGGTTGTACAGTAATTCTTCAGTATGCTTGGAAGAACCTGTTTATCAGCTTATGTGTATGCTTAATATGATATGCATGCGAATGCAAATGCTATGCATGGTGTAAAAGAAAAAAGAAATCTGCTAGGGGAAGCAAACTCCGGTAGGGAACAGATCGCTGTATCAATCCTTGAATGCTCTAACGGGAATGATCCGTCTGCCGGGACCAATGAGCCACCAAAAATAAATTGGCTGCTTGAAAAGTCGACCTTGTGGGGGGAGTATCAACTATGGAAACTTTTCTCGGCGAGGCTCTGTGAGGAGAGTCTGTGGGGAAAACACTTCCTGGGGAAATGTCGTAGGAAACGACCTTTGCTGGGGATATGAACTTGCTAATCGTCCTCAAGCTGGGGATTAGAACAAATCTGTTAGAAATAATCTGCTGGGGATGAGATGAACACTGGGAACACCACCCTCTTGTCCGTTGGGTATGCAACCACTCCGTTGTTGCTAGGAAGATACAGTCTGACACCGTCAACTCCGCTGGGGATATATAGTCTGGATACTGTCAACTCTACTGGGGATAGACAGTCTGGATACTGTCAACTCTGTTGGGGAACATGCTCTGCTGAGGAGAGACTTTGTCAACCGCTTGGGGATGAGGATTCATGACTTGGCATCCGGTTCATGTGACCTGCAACCAAAAATACACGTATGCCTCGGGGGAATTACTCGGTTTGAATTCACCGTTCGGGATTAAGCACATTCAAAGCAATTTTAAATGTTTTCCTGTGCAAATCATCTGCAAAAGCCACCATTATGTTCATATGCAATATGTTTTATCAAAAATTCGGACATTTTTGCAAACAAACTGATAAATGAAAAATAAAGAGGCTCTTTAACGGAATTATTCGACTCTTAATGGGGAGAAAATTTGTGCCAGGAATAGGCGAGGGTATCAGGAAGCTGATCCCTGAAAAGAGGTGATCGCTATAAAAAAGAGAACTATCCTATTGGCAATGTGGAAACGGGGTCCCACTGAGTTTCGACTCTGCTATGGTTCGTATGTCCTCAAGACGCTCTGCTCATCTTGCTTTCTGAAGTGGATGATTAGTCGATCTTTAACCTTCGAAGATTGCCGGATTGAATGAAACGGTGATATAACACTGATGAACTCAGATCACAGTCATTCGCTTATTCCCTAACTTTTGCCTGGATCGCCCCCTTTTCGGGTTTTCAATCCACCGGGATACCCATTTTTGCCTGAGCCGCCCTTTTGGGTTTTCGACTCACCGGGTGTACTCTTTTTTTTATATATCCCTAATTTTTGCCCGAACCTCTTTATTCTTTTTTTTTGGTTCGTCGGGATGCCCTTTTTTTGCCTGGACTATTCTTTTTATCGTCCAGCGGGTCTATTTTATGTGAAGTATTTTTTAACTACGTCTGAGTTAATAGGGGACGGGAATCCTTCGCCCTCCATGGTTGTTAGCATCAAAGCTCCGTCAGATAAAACTCTTTTAACCACGTATGGACCCTCATAGTTCGGTGTTCATTTGCCCCTTTGATCTGTGTTGGGAGGAAGAAATCTTTTGAGTACCAATTCACCGACTTGATACCCCCGAGGGCGCACTTTTTAACCAAATGCTTTCTTCATTCGTCTTTGACCGAGATACGTCAGTTCTGGGTACGTAGTTCCAGCACAGAACCATTTCCCATTGGTTTGATTGATAACCCAAGCTGAATCCTCGTATACATCCAGGGTTTTAATCTGTATATTGACGGCTTCCTCAAGTCTTAGGATACAAGCTTCGTATTCGGCTTCATTGTTGGTGCAGGGAAAAGTTATTCTGGCACCAAATGGCATATGAACCCCCTTCCGGTGTGATCAACACTACACCAACTCCGCGACCATTGACGTGGACCGCCCCATCAAACATCATAACCCATTTGGATTCAGGGTCAGGCCCCTCCTCCGGGAGTGGTTCCTCTCAATCTTTCGATTTGAGAAACATGATGTCCTCATCAGGAAAGTCAAACCTCATAGGTTGGTAATCATCAATCGGTTGCTCTGCAAGATAGTTTGACAAGACACTTCCCTTGATGGCTTTTTGTGAAGTGTATTGGACGTCGTACTCTGTCGGTATCATTTGTCGCCTAGTAACCTTTCCGGTAAGTGCTGGCTTTTCAAAAATATACCTGACTGGATCCATTTTTGATATCAATAGAGTCGTGTGAGTCAACATATACTGTCTTAGTCGGCGAGCAGCCCATGCCAAAGCGCAGCAAGTTTTCTCGAGCAATAAGTATCTTTGTTCACAGTCGGTAAACTTTTGCTAAGGTAGTATATTGCATGCTCTTTTCGACCTGACTCGTCATGCTAACCGAGCACACAACCCATCGACCTTTCTAACACAGTCAAGTACATGATCAACGGTCTTTTCTCTCTGCTTGTATACTTGCCCCGATCTTGATCTTTTTCTTGTCGTCCTCGATACCAACGTTGATGGTCTCAACCACCTCCTGATAAGGTGTAATAGCTCGGTCCTCCTGTTTCAACAATCTGGCTAACCCTTCAGGCAATTCACAATCTTCCTCAGCCCCTTCTTCGGCTTGATAGATAGGATTGTCGAAGTCATACTTGGCCATAGCAGTGTCGTTAGCAGTGAGATCTGGGTGGTCGGCTCTGCATGATGGAGGATCATGCTTTACCTTAGAATGAGAGATTTTTTTTTTTGGAAAGAGAGAAAAATGAAAAAAGAAACATTGCCATTTTTTTTGTAAAAATAAAAAACTGAAAGAAAGAGAACACAAAATTGTTTGCAAAAGCCGTCCTTTATTGATGATAAAAATAATTGCGAAACGTAACTAAATGGATGACCCTACAGATGAGTCGTTACACCTTGGGCAAAGTGTAAGCCTTTATTATGCATGTAATAAAGGAAAACAATAAAAATCACTCTTTCAGTAGAGTAACCCAGATGGTTTTTTCAGACGACCAATTGTCGAGCTTTTCTCCCGGGACACATGGGAGAATCCAGCTATCTAAGTCATAGTCGCTGTCAGCCTTGTCTTCATCTGCAGCATTGACGATGTGGGGAGAAACCAAACCCCCGTTGGAGAAAGTACCGACTTCATTCTTCTGAGATCCCGGAGCATACCCCAATCCAAACTTGTCTTCTTTGATGACTGGCTCCACAAATTTACCCCAGCCTTGGGCATTACCAGCTTTAACCACTTCGACAGCTTGCTTGTATGAAGAGATAGAAGTCCCGACCTTCTCAAACTCAGGTGAAAAGACAGCTTCGGGCGCGACCTCATTGATGTTTGTAGTTTCGAAGCCCTGACACAGCATCTCATGCATCTCGCCATCCATCTCTACATACTTAAATGTAGACAGGTGGCTAACAAAAATATCCTCTTCACCACATACAGTGACGATCTGACCCTCTAGTTCATATTTGAGCTTCTGGTGGAGGGTAGAAGTAACAGCACCGGCAACATGAATCCACGGTCGACCTAGCAGACAACTGTAGGCAGGCTGGATATCCATCACATAAAAGGTGATCTTGAACACCTGCGGTCCAATCTTAACTGGCAACTCAACTTCGCCAAAGAGAGCTCTCTTAGAGCCATCAAAAGCCCTCACAACTAAGTTACTTGGCCTCAGGATGGTGTCATCGCAATCCAACTTCATTAAGGCTTTCTTTGGAAGAACATTCAGAGAAGAGCCTGTATCAACCAAAACATGGGAAAGCACCACCCCTTTGCACTCCATTGTGATATGCAAGGCTTTGTTGTGATTCCTGCCCTCAGATGTCAGGTCATTATCGGTGAAACCTAGCCCCCGGCTAGCGTTTACATTGGAAACTACCGACTCCAGCTGGTTAACAGTTATCTCCGGTGGAACATAGGCCATATTCAGTACTTTCAACAAGGCTGCTCTATGCGCCTCAGAGCATAGCAATAGTGAGAGAATGGAGATCTTTGAGGGTGTCTGATTTAGCTGGTCGACTACCTTGTAGTCACTTTTCTTGATAATCCTCATAAACTCATCCACTTCCTTCTCGAATGCGGTCTTAGGAGGATCTTCCTCAGTAGTAACCTCTTCGGTGGATACCTGTTTCCTTTTAGCCTTGGCAGCTGCCTCGGCTTCAGTATTCGCGCGTAATGTTGATGGTGCAAATAGGCGTCCACTGTGAGTGAATCCACCAACCCCTCCAACATTGTCTACAGCGGAGCTACCAATGTCAATGTCTTCTTCGTTAACTTTCTGCCCCTGGCAGTAGATATCAGCCCCATAGTGCCACGGGATAGCACTGTCTTTCTCATACGGAACAGGTCCTGGTACCGTGATGGTGATTGGACCAACCAGAGTCGGTTGAGGGCTGTCAGAGTAAATTGCGACTGGTGCTGAACTTTTGATGTTCACCGCTGCTGGTTTTGTACTTTCTGGGAAATATATTGTTGTCGGAGCGAGTCTCTCGGGAACATATATTTCTTCAGGAGTGAAATAAAACGTCACCGTTGATACATCATTCTCCACCGGACGGGCCTGATCAAACTGAAGACAACCTTCATCTATCAGCTGCTGAATACCCCTTCTCAAACTGTCACATCCGTTTTCGGCATCTTGACAATTTCTGCATTCTTCCCCACAGCCCGGGAAAATCCGTCCTTTCAGAAGTCGGTCTTTAACCACCGATAGCGAAGTCTTCACCTTAGTCACATCAGAAACCAAATTAAAAGTTTCCCCACTATCAACAGTATTAATCCTCTGCCCGCCGTGAGCCGGCATCGGGTTCAGGATAACATTAGGCACCGGAGCAAAATTGATAGCTTGGGCATCTCTCAAATCTTGTACCTTTAACTGGAGAGCCTTGCAATTATCTGTAGTATGGCCAGGTGCGTTGGAGTGAAAAGCACATCTGGCGTTGACATCATAACCTCTAGGCAAATTATTGGGATCGATTGGTGGAGCCAGAGTTCTCAACGTAACCAGATTCATGTCAATCAGCTTGGGAAGTAATACTGAATAAGGCATTGGGATTGGCTCGATGACCCGGTCCGTCTGCCTTGGACGTTGTTGATAGTGTCGCTGCTGACCCGGATTACCTCCTTGTTGTTGATTGTTGTACCTGGGTTGTTGTTGCGGATGATATTGCGGTTGAGGAACAGGTGTTGGAATAGTGACTGCGGCCACTTGATCTTGATAATAATTAGGCCGTCCTCTACCCCTGCCTTTGCCGGCATACACAGCGCTTGCCTCGCCTTCTTTTCTTCGCTGACCGTTACCAGCAAACGGTCTCTTGGGACCTGATGAGTTGGAAGCACTATTGTCTTGAATTCGGCCCATCTTCAACAGACTCTCGATTCTTTCTCCAGCAATTACTATCTCTGCAAAGCTGATTGACGGGCAAGCAGCCAATCTCTCAATATAATTGCCTTGAAGAGTGTTCATGAACATGTCCGCCATCTCCCTTTCAGACATAGGGGGTTGGACGGACGCAGCAATCTGTCTCCAGCGCTGAGCATACTCTCTAAAGGTTTCCTTGGCAGTCTGAGACATACCTTGCAACAAGGTCCGATTTGGAGCCATGTCCAAGTTGTATTGATATTGCTTGACAAAAGCCTCTGCCAAGTCTTTCCAGCTCTTGATGGTAGTACGAGACAAATGAGAATACCATTCACGAGAAGCTCCAGTTAGACTATCTTCAAAACAGTACATCCACAGCTTTTCATCTTCCGTGTGAGCTCCCAACCTTCCCAGATAAGATTGGAGATGAGTGCGTGGGCAAGAAGCCCCGTTGTATTTCTCAAAAGTAGGGGGTTTGAACTTGTGAGGAATCCTTACTCCCTGAACCAGACCAAGATTTGTGACATCAAAGCCTAAGGAATTTTGAGACTCCAAAGATTTGAGCTTCTCAGCAAGCTCATCCATACGGCGAGTGGTCTCAAGGGCCTCGTCGTGCAAAGAAAATTGATCACACTGATAATCTTCAGTAACGGGGTGCCCGTTAATCCGAATTCCTTGATTCACATTGTACCTTCCGCCAATACCATTTCCAACATTCCCTGTGTTGCCAACATTACCCGGGTTTCCATCAGCATTCGCGTTACCCGCGTTACCAGTGTTCACAGGGTTATCAGCGTTCCCAGGGTTACCAGGGTTTCCCTCAGCATTTGGTATCTCCAAATCTGGATTGGGCCTCGGTTGCTCAACCAATTCCCTCAGCTTTTCTTGGCCTGCTGCCATACCAGTCATCAATGTCATGAACTGATCCATCCTTTCACGCATATCAGCCAGCTTTTTCTGTACTTGGTCCATCGCTAGTTGTGGACGATTTTCCTTTGTCGGGTACCTGTGGACTCGCTTGGGACCAATAACTGCCTGATACAGGGAACAAACATTAGACACTGCGGTGACACCTGCAAAATAGACAAGGGTTAATATGCATGGTATGCGATGCACTGCTTGATCAGTTTTAAGGCACCCCCGTTTTGAAAGGGAATACCCTGCAAATGAATAAGCATGAGATGTTGGATGCAAATATGCAGATGA
The DNA here is from genome assembly GCF_024323335.1 of Lathyrus oleraceus. Lineage (NCBI taxonomy): Eukaryota > Viridiplantae > Streptophyta > Magnoliopsida > Fabales > Fabaceae > Lathyrus > Lathyrus oleraceus. The sequence goes on along the minus strand of NC_066582.1, from coordinate 439,130,899 downwards.
TGTTATGCAATGCAAAGGCATGTCAATCAGAATTGATGTATCTTCTTGAACATCTGTCAGGTTGCACTGTCTGGAGAGAAATTAAGAGCACACCAAACAAAGGTCATGGGATGGATCATGTTATCCTTAATATCAACCACCCATTTTGGTGGATTATGGTTTACATCTTATCAACACCCGAGTTCTATTGATATTAAGGATACCTGATCGGATTAACCATGAATCAAGGGTTTGTTGCAAGTCACGAGCATGGAGTTTAGGTTAAGAACCACCCAAAAGGAGTGTACTAAGGTTTAAACCTGCCAAACATGTTCTACAAAAGGTTCCCATAGTCATAATCCCATCTTTCGGATATTATCAGAGGAACGACTACTCGTATTCCAACAATATTCTCAAGAGAGACTCTTATGAGTGTAGTATCGCGTAACAATCGTATCAAATCTTACACTTGAACGACTTTCGCACTACGTCCTACGAATAGGCCAAGATGAGTTTGGTAAACTAAGGTCCTCGGCTTCTAAGGTCTATATTGGAACAAGTAATGTCTAACCACAACTTACTTATGTGACATTATTGATCTCAACATGACCTCCACCAAGTGAATGGGCTTGCAAGTCAACTCGCTAAGGAATAACTCCACACAAGTCGATAGGACTATGCCATTCTCCTATCCTAAGTGCACTCGAGTTCGGGTATAGAACTCGTCTCACAAAGATCACCAAGCAGCCATAGCCAGCCAACAGATAAAGCAATGATATGTACACAATGCAATAAGGTAAAGCAGGTAAATAAATAACCGTACAAAAGCATGAGCACCCAATAAACAAACTACAAAAGCTAGGAGGGACTCGCTTAGGGAAACCGGGTCCCCAGCAGAGTCGCCAGCTGTCGCAACCTGAAAAAATACAGTGTGCGAAAAAACAACCGGCGAAAGAAAATGACAGAAGAGTCGCCACCGTGCGTTATTCATCCCAAAGGAGGGAAAGAAAACGCTCGAAGTAAACCTGAAAAAGGAAAGGACAAGACGGGGTCTCGCAACCAAATCTTGGGTTCGGGAGTCGGTTATGCGAAGGGAATGTATTAGCACCCCTACGCATCCGTAGTACTCTACGGGATCCACTTATGTAGTTCTTGTCTAAAGGGTATGGGTTTATCTAATGTACTATTTACTAAAAAAAGGTTAAAGGAAAAGGACTCGCGCGGATGTCGCATCCGCTGCATACGTATCTCATATGAATATGAGAATCAGAGTCTTCGTAGCTCGGCTGACCTATGGGTTAGGGGATGTGTGCTCGCTAAGACATCGCGTCTTATGCCTACGTATCTCATCTGGCCTGAGAATCAGAGCAAGCCGTAGTTCGGCTAACTATGGGGTTATGGATTGGGTTTTGGACGAACGACGTCACTATGCAATCTACCGGATGCTCGACCTTTGGAGACTTACTCGCCTGTAGTAGAAGGAGTAAACGTATGTTATGGAGAAGAAAAATCAATAAAGGGTTAGGGTTTGGGATGCTCAAGGGCAAAAAGGCAGTCCTTGACGAAGGAACCGCGCTACCTGCAGGGATATGAATACAAAACACAAAACATGTATCTCAAAGTAAAATGCCACTAAGGGGCTCAAACGTTGCCTCCTATCGAGGTCTTCCAGCTAGGAAAGCAGTAAAATGCGGGAAAAATGTAAAAGTACCACGCGGATAAAGATCCGAAGTAACAGCAATTAGAGGAGTAAGATACCCTGAGATCCTTCCAAGCTAATGCCATCAAAGAAAAGTGAGTCAGTACAGGTAATCGGAATAAACCTCCAGAGGTTATCCCACAAATAAAGTGGGAAACCACGCAAGTTATCCCTGCAAAAGTCATGTGAGCCCTCACAAAAATTCAACAAAAGGGTTAGTGAAACACCATAAGCATTTTTTCATGAACAACAGTATGGTTTCAGAAACCTCAAACCCTGTGGCATACACTCAAAAATTAAAAGGTTAAACATTCAAGGCATTGTTTATACATTCATATACATATTAAACCCATGGGCGAAAAACCTAATGAAATTCATCCATCATACCTCATACATTCAGAGTATTCAACTTCAAAGCAAAAGGTAATGGGAATAAAGGCAAACCTGATTGGAGAGCTTGATTGAAATTGAGTTGCACCCGTGAGGTTTACAAAACAATCTTCAGGGTTTACGTGAGGCAGAGGTGATTCTGTGTAGTTGAGTTCCCTTCGGGGTTTGGAGGCTGCTCTGAACTCCGTTAGGTCTTCTCTCACTATCTTTTTCCTCAGGGTTTTGTTCCAAGGAAACCTCAGAGTATTTTGCTTCTCTTCAAAATCCCTTTTTTGTTCGGTGTTCTCTCAAGTGAAGCCTTGGTATTTATAGACTGAATTTCATGGTTTTGTGGGCTCAAATGAGAGAGACCCAAGTCCAAATTTTTTTATTATATTTTATTTATTTAATTATTTAATTAATTAATTAATTAATTAATTAAAAAAAATTATTATTTTATTTTTATTTTTTTTTCGTTTTTTTATTTTTTTTTCATTTTTTTTTTGGTTTTTTATTTTTTTTTCGTTTTTTATTTTTTATTTTTTATTTTTTGGATCTAATTCTGATTGACATGATGAAATGCAATATGAAATGCTAAATGAATGCATGAATGAGGAGGGCAAATTTTGGGGTGTTACAGCAGTAAAGATCAAAGAGGAAGTTCAGAAGCAAATTTATGCGGGGTTTCTGGTGACTTCTACATATCCTCAATGGGTGGCCAATATTGTGCTCGTGCCTAAGAAAGATGGAAAAGTCCGAATGTGTGTGGAGTATAGAGACTTGAATAAGGCTAGCCCGAAAGATGATTTCCCTCTACCACACATAGATATGTTGGTAGATAATACGACTAAATTCAATGTCTTCTCATTTATGGATGGATTTTCCGGATATAATCAGATCAAGATGGCACCCGAGGATATGGAGAAGACAACATTCATCATACCTTGGGGAAGATTTTGTTATCGAGTGATGCCCTTCGGTTTGAAGAACGCCGGAGCCACGTACCAATGAGCTATGGCCACCTTGTTTCATGATATGATGCACAAGGAGATCGAGGTCTATGTTGATGATATGATTGCGAAGTCAAGAACGGAAGTAGAACATGTAGAGCACTTGTTGAAGCTTTTTCAGCGTTTGAGGAAGTATAAGCTTCGTCTGATTCCCAACAAGTGTACATTTGGAGTCCGTTCTGGCAAGTTATTGGCCTTTATTTTTAGTGAAAGAGGTATTGAGGTTGATACTGCAAAGGTCAAAGCAATACAAGAGATGCCTGCGCCTAAAAATGAGAAGCAAGTCCGAGGTTTTCTTGGCCGCTTGAATTACATTTCCAGATTCATATCTCACATGACTGCCACATGCGCACCGATATTCAAGCTCCTCCGGAAAGATCAGTCCCATGATTGAGGATTGCCAGAAAGCTTTTGATAGTATTAAAGAATATTTGTCTGAACCTCCGATTTTGTCTCCGCCTGTTGAAGGGAGACCATTGATTATGTATTTGACTGTTCTTAAAGACTCAATGGGTTGTGTCCTTGGTCAGCAGGACAAATCAGGAAAGAAAGAGTATGCTATCTACTACTTGAGTAAGAAGTTTACTGATTGTGAGTCTCGATACTCAATGCTTGAGAAGACATGTTGTGCTTTGGCTTGGGCTGCTAAGCGCTTACGCCAGTATATGTTGAACCATACGACTTGGTTGATATCCAAAATGGATCCAATCAAGTACATTTTTGAGAAACCTGCTTTAACCGGGAGGATTGCCCGTTGGCAGATGTTGCTGTCTAAGTATGATATCGAGTATCGAGCTCAAAAGGCTATTAAAGGTAGTATTTTAGCTGACCACCTGGCACATCAACCAATTGAGGATTATCAGTCTATTCAGTTTGACTTCCCGGATGAGGAGATTCTGTATTTGAAAATGAAAGATTGCGATGAACCTACACTTGATGAAGGGCCAGAACCTGGTTCCCGTTGGAGTATGGTGTTTGATGGCACTGTAAATCAATATGGAAATGGTATTGGGGCAATGATTATTACTCCTCAGGGCACGCATATTCCTTTTACAGCAAGGCTAACTTTCAAATGCACGAATAATATGGCTGAGTATGAAGCTTATATTATGGGATTGGAAGAATGCATTGATCTTAGGATCAAGCATCTTGATGTATATGATGATTCGGCCCTCGTTGTTAATCAGATTAAGGGTGAATGGGAAACGAATCAGTCTGGCCTCATTCCATATAGAGACTACGCGAGGAGGATTTCAACGTTCTTTACTGAAGTTGACTTCCATCATATTCCTCGAGATGAGAATCGGATGGCAGATGCTCTTACTACACCTGCTTCAATGATTATGGTGAGACTTTGGAATGAAGTTCCCAATATCACTATGATGCGCTTGGACAGACCAGCTCATGTATTTGCAGTAGAAGAAGTAAAAGATGATAAGCCATGGTATTATGACATCAAGTGTTTCTTGTAGAGCCAGATTTACCCGCTTGGGGCATCTGTGAAAGATAGGAAGACCTTGAGGAGATTGGCGGGCAGTTTCTACCTCAATGGTGATGTGCTTTATAAGAGAAATTTTGACATGGTGCTGCTCAGATGCGTGGATAGTTACGAAGCAGACCTGTTAATGACTGAGGTCCATGAAGGTTCATTTGGTACTCATTCCGATGGACATGCCATGGCTAGAAAGATGTTGAGAGCAGGCTACTATTGGCTGACAATGGAGTCTGACTGTTGCAAATATGTGAGAAATGCCATAAGTGTCAGATTTATGCGGATAAGATTCATATTCCTCCAACACTTCTGAATGTGATTTCATCACCATGGCCTTTCTCCATGTGGGGAATTGACATGATTGGCATGATAGAACCAAAAGCGTCCAATAGACACAGATTTATTCTCGTAGCAATGGATTACTTCACTAAGTGGGTTGAAGCAGCATCATATGCTTATGTGACCAGGCAGGTGGTCGTGAAGTTTATCAAGAATTAACTCATATGCCGATATGGTGTGCCAGATAAGATCATTACTGATAATGGATCTAACCTGAACAACAAGATGATGAAAGAGCTATGTAGCGAGTTCAAGATTGCGCATCATAATTCTTCCCCTTACAGACCCAAGATGAATGGGGTTGTTGAAGCTGCTAATAAGAATATCAAGAAGATTATCCAGAAGATGGTTATCACGTACAAAGATTGGCATGAGATGCTGCCATTTTCTTTGCATGGATATCGTACATCTATCCGTACTTCAACAGGGGCAACCCCTTTCTCTCTTGTTTATGGCATGGAGGTTGTACTCCTAGTAGAGGTGGAGATCCCATCAATTAGAGTCTTGATGGAAGCCAAGTTGACTGATGCTGAATGGGTTCAGAGTCGTTATGACCAGTTGAATTTGATAGAAGAAAAGAGATTGACTACCATGTGCCATGGTCAATTATATCAACAAAGAATGAAGAAATCCTTTGATAAGAAGGTCAAGCCTCGTGTGTTCCGAGAAGGTGACCTTGTGCTCAAGAAAGTCTTGTCTTTCGCGCCCGATTCCAGGGGCAAGTGCACTCCAAACTATGAAGGTCCATATGTTGTTAAGAGAGCCTTTTCAGGCGGTGCATTGATACTTACAACTATAGATGGAGAGGACTTCACTCGTCCTGTGAATTCAGATGCAGTCAAGAAATACTTCGCCTAAATTAAAAACAGAATAGCTCGCTAAGTTGAAAATCCGAAAGGGCGACTTAGGAAAAAATGAGCGTCTCGGTGGATTGAAAACCCGAAAGGGCGATCCAGGAAAAAGATACAGACATAAAAAAAATGATGAATATGTATCCCGCTAGATTGAGTACCTCACCCTGGGGCAATCTAGGCAAAAATTAGGGATTTGGCAAGTAACTGCATCCTGACAAGACTTTTGCTTTACGACTGTCATCCGTCAGAGATTCTCGCTCAATCATCATCAACTGAAGCTTTAAATACATTGGATTCAGAATTGGTGGAGAAATGATCATTATGTTCAATGTAGCCCTTTTCCAATATATATCACCAATTTCAAATTTTGAAAAGATCTATGGAGTCTTGCCATTTGCAGACTACCATTCCATCAAATAAATTTGAGTCTTTATCCAATTATTTGCCCTCTTATTTGTTTCTATTCAACAAATGTTTAGCATGTTTTAATTGAAAAAATATCATTGTTTTACTCAAATCCTTCATAATTTGTTTTTTAAACAAAGTGAACATTCACAGAGATAAGGGGATACTGAGGATATCTTCAGTGCTCTCCCAAGGATGGTAAGATTCTCGACAGGATGAGACATTTGTTCATATTCCTTGCATGCTTATATCCTTTTCCTCAAGAGCCTTTTGAGGTTTTCTCCCAGGCAGAGTCATTGGTAGGATTATCCATTCCTCTTTCCCTGCAAGCAAAGTAGTGATTCTTCCATCTCAGCAGATGTGATCTCATTATTTGGAACGATATTTGATGACCCGTGGAAACTTCTGATTTGGTGGTTGCTCCCCACAGAGTTCCATCCTCCTCTTTGATGAATTCCCCAGTAGATTTGTTTCTACGACGGATCTTACCTGTGTGATGATCCTTTTCCCCTAGCAGTAGTCTGGTTCCCCTGCAGAGATCTTGACTAGATGTCCTCCAGTATGCTTGGTTTTATCTCTCTCGAGATGTAGTACCGGACGTGTGTGTACTTGTTCGTTGGACCTGTTTGTGTTAGAAATGTCTGTTTGTCAGTATTCATCATACATAAACCATGCATATGTGCATATTGATAGCATCCAAATATTCATGACACATTATTTGCCATATATCTTTGTTTTCTATCTCTTGTCTGAGGGTATTATGTTTCCTCAAGTAGATGACAGTGTTTGATCTCTCCATGTAGAGTCAGCCCCATAAGCAGAACATATTCATCTTTCCTTCCGTATTCCCCACTGAGTTATATCCCCGTGGATGGTGGTTGTTTCTGTTTCCTCCCAACACATATATTGGGAAGGAGTTCCCCATTGAGTTATATCCTCATAGGGACAAGTTTTGTTTCAGTGTGCCCATCTAGTTCGATCCTAGGTTGGCCTTTTCTGGTTGTTTCTTGCACTCCCCGGTGGTGTAAATGAATAATTACTCAGTAACTAGTAATCGTTCATCCCCGGCGGAGTCTGTGGTCTTCTACCCTTATACCGGTAGTTGTAAATCCTATTTGTATCCCCTTTGCGGAATAACTGTTTTGCTCATCCGTAATTAATGACAGTTATTTCTCCGTGGTTTTCTACCCAGTATCCGGTAGATATAATCCCCTTCTTGACGGTTATCTTTATCCAATATTCGGTATTAATATCCCCTCATCTTTCGGATAATTGCTCTGATCAAGCAATTTATCCCCAGCGGGTCATCTCTCGTCTACCCTTCGTTGTTGGTAATGATTGTTTCTCTCCTGGATTGATCATCATTATATACCTAGTTTCGGTATCCCGATGCCTTTTCTTTTTGGTCGATTTATCCTTTATTAACCCAGTAATCGGTTGTGGATAATCTTCCATGCGAGTATGTTATCTACGTTCTGACGGTAATAGATAATACATCTCATGCGCTCTCTGGCCGAAGCCTTTTGTCCTTCCCTAGTCGAGTAAGATTCACATCACTTTTTTCGGAATCGAATGTCCATCCTCTAATCGAGTTTGCTTTTAACCCTCTTTCGGATGATGAGTGTCTTGGGAATATTCCCCAATTCGCGCTTTGGTTGGTCACCTATTATATGCCCAGTAACCGGTATCTCTGGTGTCCCTACCCTTCTACTCCCTATTATGACTTTTTTGTCCCCTATGGAGTCAGATTTTCCTGAGCCGAAGCGTACCTTTTTAGGCCTTCCTCAGATGATTTCGGATGTTTGATATCTCAGACCCTCATACCGGTCTTAGATATTCATTCTTCCCGAGCATGTTGTTCTCTCACCCTTATACCGGTGTTCAGATCACACGTCTCTTTGAGCTTATTACCCAGTAACCGATAATAACTCATCCCGCAGCTTCACCAGGAGAGTCCTGTTGGATATCCCCAGCGAAGTCCCTTAGTGGATTGTCCCCATCTGGAGTCCGGATTTTTATCCGAAGTATCTGTTAAAGATAATTTCTATTGTATTGGCATATTCCCCAATACATGCGCCTTTGAGTCGGTTCAAGTCTTTCCAATTGATTTATTCCCTTTGGAATTTTGTTCCCTAAGCTTTGAGTCGTGTCCTGCTCACGCAATTTATTCCTCTCCTATCCCCTTTAGAGGCCCCAGAGTCTCTGATCCATGGAGTGAATTACTCATATGGACTGTCAGTTTTCTCCTGATTTCTTTTCTTCTTTGTGGACACATATCCCCACAGAGTATTACCTTTTGCATACATACATTTGCATCATGAGGTCTCTTAGGGACCAATATTCGTCTCTTTGTTATTATTTAAGCCCATTCTACCTCGTCGAGACGAAGATTTTAACCTTCACTTCTCCGACTAGAATGACCTTAAATAGGGGCATCTGTAAGACCCCAATTTTGTCCCTAAGATCCCTCATGGCATCATAACATTTCATTTGCAAAGCCTCAAGGATCATGAGCATCTTAGTTCCCTTTGCCTTTGGGTGGGACTTATTGAGAGTGGTTTGAGATCACCAAGCATGCTTGATTTGTATATATTTGCTTTTCTTATTTTGTTTACTAACCAAAAGCACAAAAATATGTCACTACATTTTTGTTTGTAGCTTGAGCAATCACAAGGTCAAAAGCTTCAAGGAGATCCTTTTGTGCAGAGATATGGACAAGTGAAGATGATAGCAAGCATGGTAATGGTTCCCAAAGCTATCATCCATCAAATATGCCTCCCTAGCATCTCAATTCATCATTTTTTATCAAAGCAAGTCAAGGGGTTGGAGGTTTTGTTTCTCAAGGAAGCCCTAATTCATCTGCATACCACAATGCCTTGCTCATGAAGCAACTTCAGCCCATGGTCAAATACAATCAAGGGAATTTCTTTAATTCATAATTTCATGCATATTTGAACTTATTTGAGTGTCCGCAATCATCAATTCATCAAGATATGAGTCATGGACTTGAGAAGTTGATCAGTCAATTCATCTGACTATTTTGAAGTGCACTGAGACCTAACTTTTTATGTCTTGGTCAAATGGAGATGATCCCAAAAGAAAAAATGTTCTTAAGGACAATATTAACAACTTTCATGTTCATCAAAAATTGATTTGAAGCTTGTAAGGTCATCATCCACTCTAAGACATTATAGGTCATTTTGACTGAAACCCTAATTTTGGGTCAACTTCCCAAGAACATAACTCTATCATTTTATATGATTTTGAGGTGGGATCAAATGAATTGGAAAGCTTAAGATGTCTACTTCAAATGTTATGTTGAACAAAATTTCAAACTCTCAAAGGAAATACATGTGATAATGCAAAACATTATAAGTCACTTTGGACCAAATGCATTGAAAGGCAAAAAAGATCAACTTCAAGTGCCCATAACTCTTTCATACAAAATCCAAATGATGCAAAGTTTAAGTCCATTTTGATTTTCTTGAAAATATCTACAACTTTTATGTTGGAGGTTTTTTCATTTGAGGCTCGCATCATCAAAACAGAGGGGCTTGAACATTGGCCAAATTTGGAAACCTCACCTTTGCATGTTTTTCACCTTACACTTTAAACTCAAAATTCACTAATTTCCACACTTCAAATGGATTTTTGACCAACATAACATTTTTTCCTTACATCAATACCTTTCCAACCATTACTCACATGCTCATGTTTGGATTTGGCAATTGGCATTTTCGAAGAGGAGAAGTTTTAGGCATAATTGTGCATAACATGTTGGAACTCATTACACAAGCCTATGCATTGCCAACTACACGTCCATTTCAGCTCAATTATACTTCAGATTGCATTTGGCGTTGAATTTGGGCCTTCTACATGATCATGCAAGCCCATGCAAGGAATATCCACTTGCCATGCACACGAGAATTTCCACTTGCTCAGCCAATTCCACTATAAATACACATGCTCAGCTTCATTCATGATCAACCTAATGGCGCCTGAGATGCTGCACAACTGAATCCATAACCATTACCAAAGGAACTATTTCACTTTTCTTCAAAAATTTCAGATCTAAAATTCAACTAAATCTGGTTGAATCTTTGGATCTAAAGTTCTTAGACCTTCATCCTACAGTCCATAGAACTTCTGTTTGGCCAAAGGAAGCAAGGAAGCAAGCTCAGATCTCCATAATTCAAAGGTTCTCTCCAACTAGTTTTTTCTTCGAAACTCACTACTTCTTGATCTATTTGCTTGGATATTGTGTTGGTTGAAGTCCTCTTCATAGAGGCAATTGTTTTAAGTGCTCAATTGTTGAAATCCATGAAGTTCAGCATGAACACCATGATTTTCTCTCTCTGATTTCTCTCTCTATGAGGATCTAGAGGAGAAACCAATGGTACAGGGGTGATGTACATCACCCCAGCTTTCCAATGATGTATGGATCGTGCATTTTAATTGAGTTTTAAAAACCTGCAAATTCTGGCCGGACGGTGAGTCTCACCGGAGAAGACGGTGGTTTCCACCACCGTCCCCACGTGGATGAGTCCATGGCCATTGGATCCTTTGACTCTGATCTAATCTCAGCGCTCCATTTGATTGACTTCATTTAATGCCATGTGTGATGCTGTTGACTCAAGAACACCATGTGCGCGCGTCTCCCAACCCTCTGATGCGCCACGTCAATTAATGAATTTCAATCCAACGCTTCCTGATTTTCCTTATTTTCTAATTTCTGTTTTAATTTCTTTAATTTTCAAAAATTCATATCTTCTTTACTTTTAATCCAAAAAATATGGGACCAATTGCATTCTTCTCCATTTTAATTCTAGTTTTTAAAAATGATTTTTAATATTTTTTATTTTGTCATTTAATATTTTTTGTGAATTTTCTCTTTTCTAGTTATTTTTAATTCGTTTTAAATAGTTTTTGATATTCAAAAAATACAAAAATATTTTCCTAACCTATTTGAATGATGATGGATCTATGAAAAATATTCTCATCAATTTTTTAATTGATTTGAGATTTATTTGAGATTTTAGTTCAATTAGGTTATTTTTATTCATTTTTAATTGATTAAAAATAGTTTCTGACTTTTAAAAATGCTGAAATTTTTTGTCAAACTTTGATCTTCCTTGATTCAAATCTAATTCATCTTGATCAATTGATCAAGTGAATGGCTTTGCATTAAGGATATGTTGTTTCCTAAACATGCAAAGGACTTAAACCAATACAAGATCAATTCTCTTTTTCTTTTTGGCATGGCAAGTTGTTGGAACTTGGTTCACTAATCAAGACTTCTAACTTGTGTTGTTGCCTACATTATTATTGACCGGCCTCTAATAGTTGTGACTTCTACATAAGTCCAATTACGATTGCTTAACATAGCGCTAAATTTGCCTTAGGGCACACTAACTACTAACATTAATCATTAACCATTAACATTTACTTTTTGCACTTTACTTTTATGCAATTTATCATTCTTGTACATATTATTCATTTTCTTTTTCCTTTGCTCATTGGAGCACATGTTTATGTTAATGCCATTTTCCTTTTACTCACTTGAGCATATAATTGTGTATATATATTTTGTGCTTGTGTTTGTCTGTTTGTTGTGAACCAAATGCAAAGAATTGGACAAATGGACTTAGACTCTAGGATTTTACCCAAGCAAATGGAGTTTGAAGAGCAACTAGGCCTCATGCCTTTAGAGTGCTTAAATGTCAAAGAGCAACTAGGCCTCATGCCTTTAGAATGCTTAAAGATTAAGGAGGAACATTGAAAGGACCATATTCTAAACTCCCTCTTGTCCATTCCTTGATTGTTAATAGAACATTTTGATGTGTGTGTCTTTGTGCTAGGGACTCCAACATTGAGCCAAATTGAGGAACCATTGCCATGAGCTTCTAAGAGAGAGGAATCCAAGAATTGAGGAGCCTTCCAAGAGTTCATTTGATTGTTGATTGCTTGATTTTTTGCTTATGTGATTGCTTATTCCAAAGTGTAGCACCTCAAATTTGCACCTATCATTGTACATACATTCTCATATTAGGTCATAGCATAACATGGTCCACTGCATAGCATTGCATTGTCCCATTTGCCTCAAGTGCAAGATCATCAAGAGAATTAGGTCAAACTGATCAGGAGATCAGTCAACCAAGCAAGCAAGTGTGTTTTTCATTGAGCCAAGGCCCTAGGGTTGGTCCAACATGTTCACATGACTTGGGGATCCTTTTGAAGTGTTTAGGTCAAAGATTCGTATTCCTTGTGGAATCGAATGTCCATCCTTTATCAAGTTTGCTTTTCTAGCCCTCTTCAGGATGTTGAGTGTTTTGGAACACAAACCAATTCACGCTTTGGCACTCAGGCCAATTTTTTCCGGTAGTCAGACCGAAGAAGTTTCCGACGATCAGGTCGATGTACTTATGTTTTTTCCGGTAGTCAGACCGAAGAAGTTTCCGACGATCAGGTCGATGTACTTATGTTTTTTTCCGGTATTCAGACCGAAGAAGTTTCCGACGATCAGGTCGATGTACTTATGTTTTTTCCGGTATTCAGACCGAAGAAGTTTCCGACGATCAGGTCGATGTACTTATGTTTTTTCCGGTATTCAGACCGAAGAAGTTTCCGACGATCAGGTCGATGTACTTATGTTCTTTCCGGTATTCAGACCGAAGAAGTTTCCGACGATCAGGTCGATGTACTTATGTTTTTTCCGGTATTCAGACCAAAGAAGTTTCCGACGATCAGGTCGATGTACTTATGGCGCTCAGGCCAATTTTCCGGTGTTCAGACCGAAGTGGCATCCAGGCCAATTTCCGATGTTTCAGATCGACATCAAATCTCTCATACACCGATGCTCAGTATTCAGACTGACGAGCGGCGCTCAGGCCATAGTTATCCCTGTGTTACCATTTATTTTGGTATCCAGGTCGACGTTTCTGTTTCGGTATTCAGGCCGATTTCTTTTTCCGTTCCAGACGGATTTTTCTTTCAAGACTGTTTCTTTGCCGATCCTGACAGGCATTCTTGTATTATATCCAGTTGGTGCAAATTTCTACGGTTCTTAGTATTCAATCCCTGTTTACCCTGAAAGTCTGATAGCCGTTGCTCTCATCCATTCGGGTTCCCAGCTGATTGAATAGGGGCAGCTGTAGCACCTCAAATTTGCACCTATCATTGTACATACATTCTCATATTAGGTCATAGCATAACATGGTCCACTGCATAGCATTGCATTGTCCCATTTGCCTCAAGTGCAAGATCATCAAGAGAATTAGGTCAAACTGATCAGGAGATCAGTCAACCAAGCAAGCAAGTGTGTTTTTCATTGAGCCAAGGCCCTAGGGTTGGTCCAACATGTTCACATGACTTGGGGATCCTTTTGAAGTGTTTAGGTCAAAGATTGGATGTTCAGAGGTCATCAGTCAATGCACAGTCAGTCAGAAACCCTAAAAAGTCAAACTTGGTCAACTGTGGTTGATTTTATGGTTTTGATGGATGGATTTGGTTTGAGAGAGCTTATTCATGTCCAAATAGGCCTCATATATCATGGCAAACAACATCATTGAAGAATTTGAAGCCAAACAGAAAATTTCCAAAAATAGAAACTGGACCTGTAATTTTAACTGCCAAAAATGGAAACTTCTTGATCCCAAACTTACATCATGATACAAGCTTCAAATGAATTTTTGCCCAACATGAAAGTTGAAGATCTTGTTCTCCCATTTCCAAAAAGTCCAAGAACTCTCAATTCCCATGTATGGTTGGCAAGATATGATCAATTCATTTTCAAAAATTCTTGAACTTCAAAAGGCCATATCTCTCAAACCATTTGGCCAAATTTGGTGAGGTTTTTTCCAACAAGTCATATTTAACCTTCTCTTTCCAAAAATGTAACTTTCATGTACCAAAACTCTATGGATCAAAATGACCTTTTTTGAACTTACATGATTATTTTCAAGTGTGGTGCAAAATTGAATTGTTGAATTAAGCATTTTCAATCAGAATGGCCAATTGGAATTGATTTGAAATGTCATTTGTGACTTGCTACAAGGCCCAAATTCGTGCTCCTACCACCATACCTCACCATGTGCACCAAAATGACCAATTAGCAATTTGGTTCATTAAGTTAAGTGTGTTTAGCATTTGATTAAGGGAACTTAAAACAGCAAATAAATAACATTTTTCTGATCATTTGGTAGCCCTAGCAGCCACAGAAAGAAGAGATTTCTCTCACTCTCTCAAAACTTCATCTTTGGCCATTTTCAAAAATCTGCAAAAACCTCAAGAGAATTGGACCTTGCCATTGTTGCTTCACCATCCAAACAGCATTGTGAGTTTGTTTCCACCATCATTCTCCAACTGTAACCACCATTTGCTCGACTGTTCTTCAAAGAATCATCCATGGCAGAGTTAGGTTTGAACTGTTCCAAGCATCTATGAGCTTAAAGCCTTCAAGCATTCATCATTTGGGACTAGGAGCTTCACTTGTTTCGAATATTTGAAGCCAAATAACATCAAAATCTCAGCTGCTCTTCACTCTTGGTAACTTTTCGAATCTCTAATTTCCCAAAACCATGATATGTACTTTGTAGATCTTGTGTTCCTGAGTATTTTGAGCTTCGAATCACATGATTTGGTTGAGTAGTTTAGGAGATATGCTGAAATGAAGTTTGATGATGAATTCTATTCTTGCTCGATTCATTGAGTTGTAGTGAGTTTTAGTGAAAATTGATGTTGGATTATGTATGTACATTGCTTACTGGTCATGTTGGTATCCTCAATTTATGTTTCTGGGCATTTTGAAAATTCACGATTGAATGGAGGAGATGAAGTTCACTGTATGTTAGCAAACCCTAATTTCCATGGCCATTCCCCTGTTCACGTATGCATGCCACTGTGTCCCCATGCGGACCAATGAGAACATTTCCCTGGCCGTGAGCAAAACGCACCGTTTTGTTAAATGAATCCCCTATTTACCAAAATGCCATCCGGTCCTTATTAATTCAATTTAATTCATTTATTTTCTCATTTTTATTTCATTTGATTTGCTCATCTTGCAAAATTCATAGATCATTCATTTTAAGTCCAATTCTCATGGGAATTTTTGCATCATCTTCATCATGATCTCTACTCTTTTATCATATTTTTTCCAGAATTTTGTGATCATTGGATTTTATTTGGCATATTGGTTTGTAACATGTATCCATTTCTTGCACATTCCACCAAAACCTTTGTGAAATAGTCATGACTTATCCCATGGACTTGAAACTTTTTGAGCACAAACTAGACACATTCATGTTTATTTTGATGTAGAGTTTGTGAATTTATCTTATATGGATTGTGAGTTGTGAATTTTTGAAGTAGGGTGTGACAATTTGTGTCACACCATTAATGTGCAACTTGTTGATTTTTATAGCCATGCCTATTGACCTCCAATTGAGCTGAATTTTTGCATGAACCTACTCTTGTATGTCTAGTTTGCACATGATTTTTCTTGGATTTATTTGTGCCATTTTCCATTTGTTTGAGATTTTCTCCCCTGTTTGACCAAAATGTTGACCTTATGTGATGCATGTGCCCATTTGTTTTGTGAAATGCTCATACTTTATTAGATGGACATGAAATTTTACATGAGATAACTAGACATCCTAAGCTTTGCCATGGTTTTAGTCCCATTCATTTATCATACACCATCTCTGATTTATGATTTTTCTAAGTTGATGCATGATTGGTTGACTTCTTTGAGCATGTTCAAAATTGCTTTGACTTTCTGATTTTCATTGACTGCCTTCCACTTGTCCAAATGAGATTAAATTTGACATGCTTACCATGCTATGTGTTGTGATTGATCATGATTTATTTGGTGATTTTTGGAAATGTTTGAGTTTGCTTTTGATGCAAGTCTTTCTGTTGACTCCTATGGGCTTCTGTTTGCAACACCTTGACCTAATTTGTTCATGAAATGATGATAATGATTGATATGCATGTGAACCCAATTGGTTGTGTTTCTTAATTGTTTGAACATGATTTTGGATGCTTGCCCTTTACTGTTTTGACTTTTTCATTCCTTTTTGACCCTAGGCTTGCCCTAGTGGTCCTGTTACTCACCTTTGAGTTCATGTTTTCAGGTTGACCAACAAATGACCAATGAGACCAATTCTTTTTGATTGAGATTGCTTGAATATCATTGTCTAACTTGTTTGTTTTGTAGGTGGCTTGGCTCACATGCCTTAAGCCTTGTGCCTTGCACATTCATTTGCTTCTGATTAACTGTTAATGCCTGTTTCCTTTTGCTTTGTTTGAAGTTGTATACTAATGTCTGCTTGACTATTTCAGGTGCTTTTAGTTGCTCAGTTCCTTGTGAACTTTTGCTTTGCTTTGCTTATTAAGCAATTTGCATTGAGGTATACTTCTAATCTTCATGTAGTCTGGAAGACCTGGCCTGTTACTTGGCCAGGCAACTGTCTGAAGTCCTCCTTAAGAGGCAATGTTTGTGTATGTTTAAATCTTGTCCTTGTACATAGTCAAAGACCTCCTAAGTGAAGAGGCAATTGGCAGAACCCAAGGGATAAGCAACCTATCCCCTGCTATTCTGTGTGTCATCTGCTTTGCTCACACCACTGTGTTGATGCATTGCAGATACAAACCCAAGATCTTGTACAATTGTACAGTTGAGTCAGTATCAAATGTGTAGAAGGGTTCCCACTTTCTGAACCCACACATTCTTGTCTTAAGCTCTCCCAGGCCAGGGATAAGAGCTGTGAAGTCTTATCTTCACTCACCTTTCATCTGCTTCACCTTAGCCCCTCAATGGCAAGGTTAAGAGCATCATTCACCCCGTTCCAGAGGTTTGTTTGTTGAGGTTGATATGACCCCTCGACTAAAACCTAGCCCTGATGTTTGAGCCCCTTGTTGGTGTGTTTATTTTATGCTGTATGTGCTTGTGTGGTGTGATTGTATCCCCTAGGTTTGTTAGACTCCGCGTAGTCTCGTTTGCATGTCAATTAAGGTAGCACGGTTCCTTCGTATAGGACTTCCTTTCTTGCTTGAGCTTTCTTAAAACACAAACAAACATTATCCCCTCTTAAGGATACGTTAACTCCTTCTACTACAGGTGAGTAAGTCTCCAAAGGTCGAGCATCAGGTAGATTGCGCAGTGACGTTGTCCACTTAAAAAACACAAACCAACAGAAGTAGTTCAGCCGAACTACGGCAACTCTGATTCTCATGTTCAGATGAGATACGTAGGCACGAGATGCGATTTCTTGTCGAGTTTGACTAACCACTAATTCTTTTCTCTCACCCTCGTTGTGATTGAGATCTCCCCTTTCTCTTGCCCTAGTTGCAATCGAGACCTTGCTTCCTGTGCAAGTTAGCTAGAAACCTTAACTTAGGGACGACTTTGCATGACAACATCTAGGCTCGAGTCGTAGTCTCCCTAGTGTTGTGCCTCCCTCTGTTATCTGGTTAGGCTAATCCTTTTTTCCCTGCGTAGGGGAACTACATCGCCCTGATCTTCATACCAGATGAAGTATGTAGGCAGGAGATTGAGCTGATCTCTCCGGGCGCCCCTTTTCTTTTTCCACCCTTTGCGTCTTAACCACCCTTGTGTGCATTTTCTGGTTCGGATGCTGATGTAAGTCCAGTGATTGGCATTCAGGCTCCACGTTTGCCTTTGCTTTTGTTTGTGTGCATGTCAGCCGAGCTACGAATGCTCTGATTCTCCTTCGTCCAAGGAGATACGTATGCATAGGATGCGATATCCTAGCGAGCATGTGTCGTTTCCCCAGTCCGAACTACTTCGACTCTGATGTCTATGCCTGATAGACTAAGTAGGCCCAGGATACGATGTCCTGCCGAGTCAGTTTCAGTCAGTTTTCTTGTGTCTCTTTCAGCCAGTGCGTGTGTGTGTTTGAGCAGTGTTTTAGCAACCATTTTTCCTTCCTATTGTGCGTGGATCCCGTCGAGTACGACGGATGCGTAGGGGTGCTAATACCTTCCCTTCGCATAACCGACTCCCGAACCCATTCTCTTTGGTCGCGAGACCATGTTCTTTCCTAGGTTTACTCTGAGCGTTTCCTTTCCCTCTTTTGGGATAAATAACGCGCAGTGGCGGCTCTGTTGTTCTTCTTTTCCCGCCGGTTTTTCGCGTAATGCGACAGCTGGCGACTCTGCTGGGGATGATCAGAAGTTGACCTATGCTGGTCCATCTTCCCTGAGCGAGTCTCTCCTAGCGCTCTCTAGGTTAGGGTTTTGGTTGCTTTGTGCTGTTATTTATTGCATTCATTTGTATATATTTGCATTTACTGTTTGCATTTATTGTTTGCATTAATGTTTGCATTCATTCATATTCATTTGCTGGCTGTGCTGTGTTTCTCTGTTTGGGGTGGGAGTTACTCGAGGTAAAAGGCCCAATACCCAGGCTATGAGTGAAATCTAGGAAACCCTAGGAATAAAGTGATTCATGGGAAGCGGGTGGTATTGCGCCACTTAGCGGAACATTGATATCACGAGCGGTTCAGACCCTGGTGGGATATTATCGTTGCATACTTCAGGTGTGTATATGATAATATTTTGCGAAAGGTTATTTATGCTGCGTTTCTCTCGACCTTACCCTGGCCTAGACGACACCCGTGAGTGGGGAAGGGTTTGATCATTATTACAGGTACCGTTGGTGACTCCTGGTACTGATAGTGACTACGAGTTATATTTCTGGACACCGAAGGTTTGACCATGGTATTGATCGGAGGGTTCCGTTTATTTCGGATCCCTGGGCTGAATTTGAGGGTACTCGCTCAGATGGTGACTCAGTTCTCCAGACTTGGGTTCAGATGCCGGCTCCTCAGATGAATTTGGGGTTTCAGATGGTTCCTCAGATGCCAGTTCCTGCCAGTCTTGGCTCCATCATTTGCATCATAGCATGTTTATTTTCCAAAAAAAAATAGTAATGCATATAAAAAAAAGTTAACTCGCATATGCATATCCTTTTCAGGATCATCCATGATAAAATAGCATCCGCATCATATGCATATCATACACATATCATCCTTGCATTACAGACATGTTTGGGGACGTGACTTCTCACTTTGGGTTTTGACTGAGACAGGATTGTTGATCACCGTCCGCACTGCGACCAGACTCAATCATCAAAGAAGTATGGATCAGGTTCAGACTGAGTTGGCTGAGATGAGGGCGAACATGGCCCAGTTCATAACGATGATGCAAGGGGTTGCTCAAGGTCAGGAAGAGCTCCGAGCCCTGGTTCAGAGACAAGAGACTGTACTTCAGACTTCCAACCGTGCTTCGCCTATTGCTGCACCCGCTCATGAGACTATCAATGTTGCTGCTCCCACTAACGACTATGCCATCGGGGAAGAGTTGAGAGGAATAAGAATCAATGGACAGCCTCTTGCTGCAGAGGTCAATGTCAGAGCTACCCGGGCTCCGATTCGTCATCCAACTCCGTTTGTCAACCAACAAGAGGACATGTTCACGTTGCTGAGTGAGGAAGATGAAGTGGTCAGAATGGAGGATAGGGATCGTAAAGTGGATGCTCTTGCTGAGAAAATCCGAGCCATGGAGTGTCAGAACTCATTTGGGTTTGATGTGACCGACATGGGTCTGGTGGAAGGGTTGAAGATCCCCTACAAGTTCAAGGCACCCTCATTCGAAAAGTACAACGGTACCTCCTGTCCTCGCACCCACGTGCAGGCTTACTTCAGGAAGATCTCTGCTTACACTGACGATGAGAAGATGTGGATGTACTTTTTCCAAGATAGTCTATCTGGGGCATCTTTGGACTGGTACATGGAATTGAAGCGAGAATCAGTCAGAAGCTGGAAAGATTTGGGTGAGGCCTTTCTGAGGCAATACAAACACAACATGGACATGGTGCCGAGCCGAACCCAATTGCAGAGTTTGTATCAGAAAGATAAGGAAAGCTTCAAAGAGTATGCCCAGAGATGGCGTGAGCTAGCCGCTAGAGTGCAACCTCCTATGCTGGAGAGAGAGCTGACGGACATGTTCATTGGAACCTTGCAAGGAGTGTTCATGGATCGCTTGGGAAGCTGCCCATTCAGTAGCTTTTCAGATGTTGTTGTCTGTGGGGAGAGAACTGAAAGCCTTATCAAAGCAGGAAGGATACAAGATCCTGGCTCTTCAAACTCTTCAAATTCTAAGAAGTTATACTTTGGGGCACCCAGGAGGGGAGAGGGTGAGACAAATGTTGTGCACCGTCGAAGGAGTGCGAACAGAGGACCATATCGTCAGGTCGCCGCTGTGACTATTCCAGCCACTCAACCTCAACAACAGCCGAGAAGACCAACTCAGCAGTATCAGACTCCACAATGTCATCCTCAGCAGCAGGCTTCCCAGCCTCCCATTGACAATCAAGCTGGTACAAGTAATGAGAGGAAGAAGATCATTTTTGATCCAATCCCCATGTCCTACGCCGAACTGTATCCCACTCTGATAGAGCGGAACTTGATTACTCCCAGAGACCCGCCGCCCATACCCGTCAACCCTCGATGGTGGTATAGGCCTGAACAGCAGTGTGTGTATCATTCGGGTGCTCCTGGTCATGATGTGGACAGTTGTTTCCAGCTGAAGATGAAGGTTCAAGACCTTGTGAGGTCAGGTATTCTGATTTTGGAAGACTTAGGTCCCAATGCTAATCAAGCTTGAAGCTCACAAGTCCCGGGCTGGCGCTGACTTTTCTTCAGAAGGGTTGTTCAGAAAACAGAAGCTGCTGATGCAAGAGATACTGACGGTTGTCATCCCCGGTGGGATCTATCACAATTGGGTCACTGTGGGCGTTCCTACGGCTGTTCATAAGTCTTTGTAATAATCACTTTGTTTAAAAACCCTTCTCCCATGCCAAAAGGAGAAGTGATGGCATTGTTGTCAACATTTTGTGCAATGATATTTTCATTCAAATAAATTCATGTTAAACATTTGTTTTTCCATTTGTTTCCCTTTTCGCTTTTTGCATGAAATTGGTGATCACAAAAAACCCTAAAAACAAGAATAAAAGCAATCTTTTCATTTGCATAACGATTGTCTTGTTTGATTTTCAAAGAGCTTTTCATATCAAAATCTTTATGCAGGTTGTTTCTCAAACCCATTGAACATAATGATCGGACGTCATCTCCCAATTTTGAATTCCCTGTATTCGAAGCGGAAGAAGATGATGTTGAAGGGATTCCTGACGAGATTTCCCGACTTCTTGAGCAAGAAAAGAAGATCACTCAGCTGCATCTCGAGAATCAGCAGAACAGCCAACTGGGGCATTAAAAAAAAAAGAAGAAAAAATCAATCAAAAAAAAAGAGAAAAAAGAGGAGGGTGCAAAATAAAAAAAATCAAATCAAAATCAAAAGCAAAATCAAAAGAACACAAAAGAAGATAGCACCCTCAAAGTCCCAAGTTGACTGATGCTGAATTCGATCGAAAGGAAGAGATCAACTGCCATGTGTCATGGTCAGTCATATCAGCAGAGAGTGAAAAAAGCATTCAACAAGAAGGTCAAGCCTCGTGTGTTCCGAGGGACCTTGTGCTCAAGAAAGTCTTGCCTTTCGTGCCCAAGTCCAGGGGCAAGTGGACTCCAAGCTATGAACGTCCAGCCTCTTCAGGCAATGTTCTGACACTTACAACAATGGATGAAGAAGTTCACTCGTCCTGTGAATTCTGATGCAGTCAAGAAATACTTCGCCTAAAAGAAAAAAACAGAATAGCTCGCTAAGTCGAACACCCCAAAGGGCGACTTAGGCAAAAAAGGAGCGTCTCGGTGGATTGAAAACCCGAAAGGGCGATCCAGGCAAAAGTTAGAGACATTGAAAAAAGAATTTGCATCCCGCTAGATTGAGCACCTCACACTGGGGCAATCTAGGCAAAAATTAGGGATTTGGCAAGTAACTGCATCTTGACAAGACTGTGCTCTATATCTGTCATCCGTCAGGGATTCTCGATTCGTCATCGACTGAAGCTTTGAATACATCGAAAATTCAGAATGGTAGAGGAAAGGTCATTATGTTCAATGTAGCCCTCTCCAATATATATCACCGATTTCAAACTTGTACAGATCTATGGAGTCTCGCCCTTTGCAGACTACCATTCCATTGCATCTATTTGAGCTTTTATCCCATTGTTTGCACTCTTATTTGTTTTCAACTCAACAAATGTTTTGCACGTTTTAACTGATAAAGTATCATTGTTTTCAAAATAAACAA
Organism: Lathyrus oleraceus; assembly: GCF_024323335.1. Lineage (NCBI taxonomy): Eukaryota > Viridiplantae > Streptophyta > Magnoliopsida > Fabales > Fabaceae > Lathyrus > Lathyrus oleraceus. The sequence goes on along the minus strand of NC_066582.1, from coordinate 439,108,525 downwards.
AAATTTTCAAAAAAAATTGTTCTTAAACAAAGTGAACATTCACGATGATGGAAGGATACTTAGGAGATCCGCAGTGCTCTCCCGAGGGTGGTATGATTACCAACAGGTAAGACATTTGTTCGTATCTCGAGCATAACTTTATCTTTCTCCTGTCGAACCTCTTTTGGTTTCTCCTCAGCAAGGTTACTCAGTGCAGTGTTGGTTGAAGTTGTTTATCTTCATGTTCCCGGCAGTACAACATTCCTTCTCCAAGTCCCTGTTAGCCCTATTGTGGGGCATCTCCAATAGAGGATTGTTCGAGCCCTACCGTGGGGCATTCCCAACAAGGTTGCTTTTGAAATATTTTGTGGGGCAGTTCCCCAAGCAGAGCGTTTACTGAAGACTTTAACTTTCCTCTCTCCAGCAGAGCAGTCTTCTCCCCTCCCCGCAGGATGGTGTTGTTCCCTGATATCCCGGTTCCCAGCAGATCGCGTTTGCTCTCTGGTGTTTTTGGCCTTCCCTATGGAAGAAGAGTGGTACCGGGTGGTTAATTCCTGGACCTGTGTGTTTACATGTCTGTTTGTCAGCATTCATCATACATTCATCATGCATAATGCATACATGCATAATCATAGCATTCGGGTACTCATGCTGCAGTTGTTGCCGTGTATCTGTTGACGGTTGTCTCCTGCTATTTGTTGATACAGATCTCTCCAGTAGATCCTCCCTAGAAGATATGGGTGTGTCTGATCTCTCCATGTAGAGCCAACCCCTTAAGCAGAAAGTGTTTATCCTTTCCTGCCATTTCCCCACTGAGATACATCCTCGTGGATGACGGTTGTTTCCGTTCCCTCCCTACACGGGATGGGTTTTCCTTATTGAGTTCTTTCCTCATTAGGATGAGTCTTGTTTCAGTCTGCCTTTTTGGATCGATCCTAAATTGGCTTCCTGTTGGCCGTCTCCCGTGCTTCCCTGGGGCATAAATGAATAGTCGCTCACTAACCGGCACTCATTCATCTTATCCTCAGTGGAATTTGTTGGCCTCTACCTACAAACCGGTAGCTGTAAGTCCTTTCTTTACGGTTTTCTACCCACCACCCGGTAGTTGTAAATCCTTTTTTCTCACTCTGTCTCTCAGCAGATCGTTTGGTGGCTTCTACCTACGAACCGGTAGCTGTAAGTCCTATCTTTGTGGTTTTCTACCCACTAGCTGGTAGTTGTAAAATCCCACTTTCATCCCCTAGCAGAGTTAACCCTGTGTGCTCATCCTATCGATGACTGGTTACTTTTCCGTGGTTTTCTGCCTACTAACCGGTAGATGTAATCCCCTCTTTGTGGTTATCAGTACCCAGTTTGCGGTATTGATATTCTTGTCCCCTCTGGATACTTGCCTTGATCAAGCAGTATTGTCCCCATTGGGTCTTCCCCTGCCTTTGGGTATTTGCTCCGAGTTAGCAACTTTATCCCTTTTTGATTGGTCATCTTTTGCATACCTAGTCCTGGTACCTTGATGCCTTTCTTGGCGGTCGTTTATCCATTTAACAACCTACAACCCGGTTATGGATAATCTGCCATGCGAGTGTATTATCTACGTTTTGACGGCTATAGATAATATATCTCATGCACTCTTTGGTCAATCTTTCGATTGTTATCTCCAGCAGAGTAAGATTCGTATTCCTTGTGGAATCGAATGTTCATCCTTTAACAAGTTTGCTTTCGCTCTCTTCGGGATGATGTCGGTCGATTATTCATTTAACAACCTACAACCCGGTTATGGATAATCTTCCATGCGAGGGTATTATCTACGTTTTGACGGCTATAGATAATATGTCTCATGTGCTCTTGGGTCGAAGTCGTCCTCCCCAGTTGAGTAAGATTCGTATTCCTTGTGGAATCGAATGTCCATCCTTTAACAAGTTTGCTTTTCTAGCCCTCTTCAGGATGTTGAGTGTTTTGGAACACAAACCAATTCACGCTTTGGCACTCAGGCCAATTTTTTCCGGTAGTCAGACCGAAGAAGTTTCCGACGATCAGGTCGATGTACTTATGTTTTTTCCGGTAGTCAGACCGAAGAAGTTTCCGACGATCAGGTCGATGTACTTATGTTTTTTTCCGGTATTCAGACCGAAGAAGTTTCCGACGATCAGGTCGATGTACTTATGTTTTTTCCGGTATTCAGACCGAAGAAGTTTCCGACGATCAGGTCGATGTACTTATGTTTTTTCCGGTATTCAGACCGAAGAAGTTTCCGACGATCAGGTCGATGTACTTATGTTCTTTCCGGTATTCAGACCGAAGAAGTTTCCGACGATCAGGTCGATGTACTTATGTTTTTTCCGGTATTCAGACCAAAGAAGTTTCCGACGATCAGGTCGATGTACTTATGGCGCTCAGGCCAATTTTCCGGTGTTCAGACCGAAGTGGCATCCAGGCCAATTTCCGATGTTTCAGATCGACATCAAATCTCTCATACACCGATGCTCAGTATTCAGACTGACGAGCGGCGCTCAGGCCATAGTTATCCCTGTGTTACCATTTATTTTGGTATCCAGGTCGACGTTTCTGTTTCGGTATTCAGGCCGATTTCTTTTTCCGTTCCAGACGGATTTTTCTTTCAAGACTGTTTCTTTGCCGATCCTGACAGGCATTCTTGTATTATATCCAGTTGGTGCAAATTTCTACGATTCTTAGTATTCAATCCCTGTTTACCCTGAAAGTCTGATAGTCGTTGCTCTCATCCATTCGGGTTCCCAGCTGATTGAATAGGGGCAGCTGTAGCACCTCAAATTTGCACCTATCATTGTACATACATTCTCATATTAGGTCATAGCATAACATGGTCCACTGCATAGCATTGCATTGTCCCATTTGCCTCAAGTGCAAGATCATCAAGAGAATTAGGTCAAACTGATCAGGAGATCAGTCAACCAAGCAAGCAAGTGTGTTTTTCATTGAGCCAAGGCCCTAGGGTTGGTCCAACATGTTCACATGACTTGGGGATCCTTTTGAAGTGTTTAGGTCAAAGATTGGATGTTCAGAGGTCATCAGTCAATGCACAGTCAGTCAGAAACCCTAAAAAGTCAAACTTGGTCAACTGTGGTTGATTTTATGGTTTTGATGGATGGATTTGGTTTGAGAGAGCTTATTCATGTCCAAATAGGCCTCATATATCATGGCAAACAACATCATTGAAGAATTTGAAGCCAAACAGAAAATTTCCAAAAATAGAAACTGGACCTGTAATTTTAACTGCCAAAAATGGAAACTTCTTGATCCCAAACTTACATCATGATACAAGCTTCAAATGAATTTTTGCCCAACATGAAAGTTGAAGATCTTGTTCTCCCATTTCCAAAAAGTCCAAGAACTCTCAATTCCCATGTATGGTTGGCAAGATATGATCAATTCATTTTCAAAAATTCTTGAACTTCAAAAGGCCATATCTCTCAAACCATTTGGCCAAATTTGGTGAGGTTTTTTCCAACAAGTCATATTTAACCTTCTCTTTCCAAAAATGTAACTTTCATGTACCAAAACTCTATGGATCAAAATGACCTTTTTTGAACTTACATGATTATTTTCAAGTGTGGTGCAAAATTGAATTGTTGAATTAAGCATTTTCAATCAGAATGGCCAATTGGAATTGATTTGAAATGTCATTTGTGACTTGCTACAAGGCCCAAATTCGTGCTCCTACCACCATACCTCACCATGTGCACCAAAATGACCAATTAGCAATTTGGTTCATTAAGTTAAGTGTGTTTAGCATTTGATTAAGGGAACTTAAAACAGCAAATAAATAACATTTTTCTGATCATTTGGTAGCCCTAGCAGCCACAGAAAGAAGAGATTTCTCTCACTCTCTCAAAACTTCATCTTTGGCCATTTTCAAAAATCTGCAAAAACCTCAAGAGAATTGGACCTTGCCATTGTTGCTTCACCATCCAAACAGCATTGTGAGTTTGTTTCCACCATCATTCTCCAACTGTAACCACCATTTGCTCGACTGTTCTTCAAAGCATCATCCATGGCAGAGTTAGGTTTGAACTGTTCCAAGCATCTATGAGCTTAAAGCCTTCAAGCATTCATCATTTGGGACTAGGAGCTTCACTTGTTTCGAATATTTGAAGCCAAATAACATCAAAATCTCAGCTGCTCTTCACTCTTGGTAACTTTTCGAATCTCTAATTTCCCAAAACCATGATATGTACTTTGTAGATCTTGTGTTCCTGAGTATTTTGAGCTTCGAATCACATGATTTGGTTGAGTAGTTTAGGAGATATGCTGAAATGAAGTTTGATGATGAATTCTATTCTTGCTCGATTCATTGAGTTGTAGTGAGTTTTAGTGAAAATTGATGTTGGATTATGAATGTACATTGCTTACTGGTCATGTTGGTATCCTCAATTTATGTTTCTGGGCATTTTGAAAATTCACGATTGAATGGAGGAGATGAAGTTCACTGTATGTTAGCAAACCCTAATTCCCATGGCCATTCCCCTGTTCACGTATGCATGCCACTGTGTCCCCATGCGGACCAATGAGAACATTTCCCTGGCCGTGAGCAAAACGCACCGTTTTGTTAAATGAATCCCCTATTTACCAAAATGCCATCCGGTCCTTATTAATTCAATTTAATTCATTTATTTTCTCATTTTTATTTCATTTGATTTGCTCATCTTGCAAAATTCATAGATCATTCATTTTAAGTCCAATTCTCATGGGAATTTTTGCATCATCTTCATCATGATCTCTACTCTTTTATCATATTTTTTCCAGAATTTTGTGATCATTGGATTTTATTTGGCATATTGGTTTGTAACATGTATCCATTTCTTGCACATTCCACCAAAACCTTTGTGAAATAGTCATGACTTATCCCATGGACTTGAAACTTTTTGAGCACAAACTAGACACATTCATGTTTATTTTGATGTAGAGTTTGTGAATTTATCTTATATGGATTGTGAGTTGTGAATTTTTGAAGTAGGGTGTGACAATTTGTGTCACACCATTAATGTGCAACTTGTTGATTTTTATAGCCATGCCTATTGACCTCCAATTGAGCTGAATTTTTGCATGAACCTACTCTTGTATGTCTAGTTTGCACATGATTTTTCTTGGATTTATTTGTGCCATTTTCCATTTGTTTGAGATTTTCTCCCCTGTTTGACCAAAATGTTGACCTTATGTGATGCATGTGCCCATTTGTTTTGTGAAATGCTCATACTTTATTAGATGGACATGAAATTTTACATGAGATAACTAGACATCCTAAGCTTTGCCATGGTTTTAGTCCCATTCATTTATCATACACCATCTCTGATTTATGATTTTTCTAAGTTGATGCATGATTGGTTGACTTCTTTGAGCATGTTCAAAATTGCTTTGACTTTCTGATTTTCATTGACTGCCTTCCACTTGTCCAAATGAGATTAAATTTGACATGCTTACCATGCTATGTGTTGTGATTGATCATGATTTATTTGGTGATTTTTGGAAATGTTTGAGTTTGCTTTTGATGCAAGTCTTTCTGTTGACTCCTATGGGCTTCTGTTTGCAACACCTTGACCTAATTTGTTCATGAAATGATGATAATGATTGATATGCATGTGAACCCAATTGGTTGTGTTTCTTAATTGTTTGAACATGATTTTGGATGCTTGCCCTTTACTGTTTTGACTTTTTCATTCCTTTTTGACCCTAGGCTTGCCCTAGTGGTCCTGTTACTCACCTTTGAGTTCATGTTTTCAGGTTGACCAACAAATGACCAATGAGACCAATTCTTTTTGATTGAGATTGCTTGAATATCATTGTCTAACTTGTTTGTTTTGTAGGTGGCTTGGCTCACATGCCTTAAGCCTTGTGCCTTGCACATTCATTTGCTTCTGATTAACTGTTAATGCCTGTTTCCTTTTGCTTTGTTTGAAGTTGTATACTAATGTCTGCTTGACTATTTCAGGTGCTTTTAGTTGCTCAGTTCCTTGTGAACTTTTGCTTTGCTTTGCTTATTAAGCAATTTGCATTGAGGTATACTTCTAATCTTCATGTAGTCTGGAAGACCTGGCCTGTTACTTGGCAAGGCAACTGTCTGAAGTCCTCCTTAAGAGGCAATGTTTGTGTATGTTTAAATCTTGTCCTTGTACATAGTCAAAGACCTCCTAAGTGAAGAGGCAATTGGCAGAACCCAAGGGATAAGCAACCTATCCCCTGCTATTCTGTGTGTCATCTGCTTTGCTCACACCACTGTGTTGATGCATTGCAGATACAAACCCAAGATCTTGTACAATTGTACAGTTGAGTCAGTATCAAATGTGTAGAAGGGTTCCCACTTTCTGAACCCACACATTCTTGTCTTAAGCTCTCCCAGGCCAGGGATAAGAGCTGTGAAGTCTTATCTTCACTCACCTTTCATCTGCTTCACCTTAGCCCCTCAATGGCAAGGTTAAGAGCATCATTCACCCCGTTCCAGAGGTTTGTTTGTTGAGGTTGATATGACCCCTCGACTAAAACCTAGCCCTGATGTTTGAGCCCCTTGTTGGTGTGTTTATTTTATGCTGTATGTGCTTGTGTGGTGTGATTGTATCCCCTAGGTTTGTTAGACTCCGCGTAGTCTCGTTTGCATGTCAATTAAGGTAGCACGGTTCCTTCGTATAGGACTTCCTTTCTTGCTTGAGCTTTCTTAAAACACAAACAAACATTATCCCCTCTTAAGGATACGTTAACTCCTTCTACTACAGGTGAGTAAGTCTCCAAAGGTCGAGCATCAGGTAGATTGCGCAGTGACGTTGTCCACTTAAAAAACACAAACCAACAGAAGTAGTTCAGCCGAACTACGGCAACTCTGATTCTCATGTTCAGATGAGATACGTAGGCACGAGATGCGATTTCTTGTCGAGTTTGACTAACCACTAATTCTTTTCTCTCACCCTCGTTGTGATTGAGATCTCCCCTTTCTCTTGCCCTAGTTGCAATCGAGACCTTGCTTCCTGTGCAAGTTAGCTAGAAACCTTAACTTAGGGACGACTTTGCATGACAACATCTAGGCTCGAGTCGTAGTCTCCCTAGTGTTGTGCCTCCCTCTGTTATCTGGTTAGGCTAATCCTTTTTTCCCTGCGTAGGGGAACTACATCGCCCTGATCTTCATACCAGATGAAGTATGTAGGCAGGAGATTGAGCTGATCTCTCCGGGCGCCCCTTTTCTTTTTCCACCCTTTGCGTCTTAACCACCCTTGTGTGCATTTTCTGGTTCGGATGCTGATGTAAGTCCAGTGATTGGCATTCAGGCTCCACGTTTGCCTTTGCTTTTGTTTGTGTGCATGTCAGCCGAGCTACGAATGCTCTGATTCTCCTTCGTCCAAGGAGATACGTATGCATAGGATGCGATATCCTAGCGAGCATGTGTCGTTTCCCCAGTCCGAACTACTTCGACTCTGATGTCTATGCCTGATAGACTAAGTAGGCCCAGGATACGATGTCCTGCCGAGTCAGTTTCAGTCAGTTTTCTTGTGTCTCTTTCAGCCAGTGCGTGTGTGTGTTTGAGCAGTGTTTTAGCAACCATTTTTCCTTCCTATTGTGCGTGGATCCCGTCGAGTACGACGGATGCGTAGGGGTGCTAATACCTTCCCTTCGCATAACCGACTCCCGAACCCATTCTCTTTGGTCGCGAGACCATGTTCTTTCCTAGGTTTACTCTGAGCGTTTCCTTTCCCTCTTTTGGGATAAATAACGCGCGGTGGCGGCTCTGTTGTTCTTCTTTTCCCGTCGGTTTTTCGCGTAATGCGACAGCTGGCGACTCTGCTGGGGATGATCAGAAGTTGACCTATGCTGGTCTATCTTCCCTGAGCGAGTCTCTCCTAGCGCTCTCTAGGTTAGGGTTTTGGTTGCTTTGTGCTGTTATTTATTGCATTCATTTGTATATATTTGCATTTACTGTTTGCATTTATTGTTTGCATTAATGTTTGCATTCATTCATATTCATTTGCTGGCTGTGCTGTGTTTCTCTGTTTGGGGTGGGAGTTACTCGAGGTAAAAGGCCCAATACCCAGGCTATGAGTGAAATCTAGGAAACCCTAGGAATAAAGTGATTCATGGGAAGCGGGTGGTATTGCGCCACTTAGCGGAACATTGATATCACGAGCGGTTCAGACCCTGGTGGGATATTATCGTTGCATACTTCAGGTGTGTATATGATAATATTTTGCGAAAGGTTATTTATGCTGCGTTTCTCTCGACCTTACCCTGGCCTAGACGACACCCGTGAGTGGGGAAGGGTTTGATCATTATTACAGGTACCGTTGGTGACTCCTGGTACTGATAGTGACTACGAGTTATATTTCTGGACGCCGAAGGTTTGACCATGGTATTGATCGGAGGGTTCCGTTTATTTCGGATCCCTGGGCTGAATTTGAGGGTACTCGCTCAGATGGTGACTCAGTTCTCCAGACTTGGGTTCAGATGCCGGCTCCTCAGATGAATTTGGGGTTTCAGATGGTTCCTCAGATGCCAGTTCCTGCCAGTCTTGGCTCCATCATTTGCATCATAGCATGTTTATTTTCCAAAAAAAAATAGTAATGCATGAAAAAAAAAAGTTAACTCGCATATGCATATCCTTTTCAGGATCATCCATGATAAAATAGCATCCGCATCATATGCATATCATACACATATCATCCTTGCATTACAGACATGTTTGGGGACGTGACTTCTCACTTTGGGTTTTGACTGAGACAGGATTGTTGATCACCGTCCGCACTGCGACCAGACTCAATCATCAAAGAAGTATGGATCAGGTTCAGACTGAGTTGGCTGAGATGAGGGCGAACATGGCCCAGTTCATAACGATGATGCAAGGGGTTGCTCAAGGTCAGGAAGAGCTCCGAGCCCTGGTTCAGAGACAAGAGACTGTACTTCAGACTTCCAACCGTGCTTCGCCTATTGCTGCACCCGCTCATGAGACTATCAATGTTGCTGCTCCCACTAACGACTATGCCATCGGGGAAGAGTTGAGAGGAATAAGAATCAATGGACAGCCTCTTGCTGCAGAGGTCAATGTCAGAGCTACCCGGGCTCCGATTCGTCATCCAGCTCCGTTTGTCAACCAACAAGAGGACATGTTCACGTTGCTGAGTGAGGAAGATGAAGTGGTCAGAATGGAGGATAGGGATCGTAAAGTGGATGCTCTTGCTGAGAAAATCCGAGCCATGGAGTGTCAGAACTCATTTGGGTTTGATGTGACCGACATGGGTCTGGTGGAAGGGTTGAAGATCCCCTACAAGTTCAAGGCACCCTCATTCGAAAAGTACAACGGTACCTCCTGTCCTCGCACCCACGTGCAGGCTTACTTCAGGAAGATCTCTGCTTACACTGACGATGAGAAGATGTGGATGTACTTTTTCCAAGATAGTCTATCTGGGGCATCTTTGGACTGGTACATGGAATTGAAGCGAGAATCAGTCAGAAGCTGGAAAGATTTGGGTGAGGCCTTTCTGAGGCAATACAAACACAACATGGACATGGTGCCGAGCCGAACCCAATTGCAGAGTTTGTATCAGAAAGATAAGGAAAGCTTCAAAGAGTATGCCCAGAGATGGCGTGAGCTAGCCGCTAGAGTGCAACCTCCTATGCTGGAGAGAGAGCTGACGGACATGTTCATTGGAACCTTGCAAGGAGTGTTCATGGATCGCTTGGGAAGCTGCCCATTCAGTAGCTTTTCAGATGTTGTTGTCTGTGGGGAGAGAACTGAAAGCCTTATCAAAGCAGGAAGGATACAAGATCCTGGCTCTTCAAACTCTTCAAATTCTAAGAAGTTATACTCTGGGGCACCCAGGAGGGGAGAGGGTGAGACAAATGTTGTGCACCGTCGAAGGAGTGCGAACAGAGGACCATATCGTCAGGTCGCCGCTGTGACTATTCCAGCCACTCAACCTCAACAACAGCCGAGAAGACCAACTCAGCAGTATCAGACTCCACAATGTCATCCTCAGCAGCAGGCTTCCCAGCCTCCCATTGACAATCAAGCTGGTACAAGTAATGAGAGGAAGAAGATCATTTTTGATCCAATCCCCATGTCCTACGCCGAACTGTATCCCACTCTGATAGAGCGGAACTTGATTACTCCCAGAGACCCGCCGCCCATACCCGTCAACCCTCGATGGTGGTATAGGCCTGAACAGCAGTGTGTGTATCATTCGGGTGCTCCTGGTCATGATGTGGACAGTTGTTTCCAGCTGAAGATGAAGGTTCAAGACCTTGTGAGGTCAGGTATTCTGATTTTGGAAGACTTAGGTCCCAATGCTAATCAAGCTTGAAGCTCACAAGTCCCGGGCTGGCGCTGACTTTTCTTCAGAAGGGTTGTTCAGAAAACAGAAGCTGCTGATGCAAGAGATACTGGCGGTTGTCATCCCCGGTGGGATCTATCACAATTGGGTCACTGTGGGCGTTCCTACGGCTGTTCATAAGTCTTTGTGATAATCACTTTGTTTAAAAACCCTTCTCCCATGCCAAAAGGAGAAGTGATGGCATTGTTGGCAACATTTTGTGCAATGATATTTTCATTCAAATAAATTCATGTTAAACATTTGTTTTTCCATTTATTTCCCTTTTCGCTTTTTGCATGAAATTGGTGATCACAAAAAACCCTAAAAACAAGAATAAAAGCAATCTTTTCATCTGCATAACGATTGTCTTGTTTGATTTTCAAAGAGCTTTTCATATCAAAATCTTTATGCAGGTTGTTTCTCAAACCCATTGAACATAATGATCGGACGTCATCTCCCAATTTTGAATTCCCTGTATTCGAAGCGGAAGAAGATGATGTTGAAGGGATTCCTGACGAGATTTCCCGACTTCTTGAGCAAGAAAAGAAGATCACTCAGCTGCATCTCGAGAATCAGCAGAACAGCCAACTGGGGCATTAAAAAAAAAAAAAATCAATCAAAAAAAAAGAGAAAAAAGAGGAGGGTGCAAAATAAAAAAAATCAAATCAAAATCAAAAGCAAAATCAAAAGAAAACAAAAGAAGATAGCACCCTCAAAGTCCCAAGTTGACTGATGCTGAATTCGATCGAAAGGAAGAGATCAACTGCCATGTGTCATGGTCAGTCATATCAGCAGAGAGTGAAAAAAGCATTCAACAAGAAGGTCAAGCCTCGTGTGTTCCGAGGGACCTTGTGCTCAAGAAAGTCTTGCCTTTCGTGCCCAAGTCCAGGGGCAAGTGGACTCCAAGCTATGAACGTCCAGCCTCTTCAGGCAATGTTCTGACACTTACAACAATGGATGAAGAAGTTCACTCGTCTTGTGAATTCTGATGCAGTCAAGAAATACTTCGCCTAAAAGAAAAAAACAGAATAGCTCGCTAAGTCGAACACCCCAAAGGGCGACTTAGGCAAAAAAGGAGCGTCTCGGTGGATTGAAAACCCGAAAGGGCGATCCAGGCAAAAGTTAGAGACATTGAAAAAAGAATTTGCATCCCGCTAGATTGAGCACCTCACACTGGGGCAATCTAGGCAAAAATTAGGGATTTGGCAAGTAACTGCATCTTGACAAGACTGTGCTCTATATCTGTCATCCGTCAGGGATTCTCGATTCGTCATCGACTGAAGCTTTGAATACATCGAAAATTCAGAATGGTAGAGGAAAGGTCATTATGTTCAATGTAGCCCTCTCCAATATATATCACCGATTTCAAACTTGTACAGATCTATGGAGTCTCGCCCTTTGCAGACTACCATTCCATTGCATCTATTTGAGCTTTTATCCCATTGTTTGCACTCTTATTTGTTTTCAACTCAACAAATGTTTTGCACGTTTTAACTGATAAAGTATCATTGTTTTCAAAATAAACAAAATTTTTCAAAAAAAATTGTTCTTAAACAAAGTGAACATTCACGATGATGGAAGGATACTTAGGAGATCCGCAGTGCTCTCCCGAGGGTGGTATGATTACCAACAGGTAAGACATTTGTTCGTATCTCGAGCATAACTTTATCTTTCTCCTGTCGAACCTCTTTTGGTTTCTCCTCAGCAAGGTTACTCAGTGCAGTGTTGGTTGAAGTTGTTTATCTTCATGTTCCCGGCAGTACAACATTCCTTCTCCAAGTCCCTGTTAGCCCTATTGTGGGGCATCTCCAGTAGAGGATTGTTCGAGCCCTACCGTGGGGCATTCCCAGCAAGGTTGCTTTTGAAATATTTTGTGGGGCAGTTCCCCAAGCAGAGCGTTTGCTGAAGACTTTAACTTTCCTCTCTCCAGCAGAGCAGTCTTCTCCCCTCCCCGCAGGATGGTGTTGTTCCCTGATATCCCGGTTCCCAGCAGATCGCGTTTGCTCTCTGGTGTTTTTGGCCTTCCCTATGGAAGAAGAGTGGTACCGGGTGGTTAATTCCTGGACCTGTGTGTTTACATGTCTGTTTGTCAGCATTCATCATACATTCATCATGCATAATGCATACATGCATAATCATAGCATTCGGGTACTCATGCTGCAGTTGTTGCCGTGTATCTGTTGACGGTTGTCTCCTGCTATTTGTTGATACAGATCTCTCTAGTAGATCCTCCCTAGAAGATATGGGTGTGTCTGATCTCTCCATGTAGAGCCAACCCCTTAAGCAGAAAGTGTCTATCCTTTCCTGCCATTTCCCCACTGAGATACATCCTCGTGGATGACGGTTGTTTCCGTTCCCTCCCTACACGGGATGGGTTTTCCTTATTGAGTTCTTTCCTCATTAGGATGAGTCTTGTTTCAGTCTGCCTTTTTGGATCGATCCTAAATTGGCTTCCTGTTGGCCGTCTCCCGTGCTTCCCTGGGGCATAAATGAATAGTCGCTCACTAACCGGCACTCATTCATCTTATCCTCAGTGGAATTTGTTGGCCTCTACCTACAAACCGGTAGCTGTAAGTCCTTTCTTTACGGTTTTCTACCCACCACCCGGTAGTTGTAAATCCTTTTTTCTCACTCTGTCTCTCAGCAGATCGTTTGGTGGCTTCTACCTACGAACCGGTAGCTGTAAGTCCTATCTTTGTGGTTTTCTACCCACTAGCTGGTAGTTGTAAAATCCCACTTTCATCCCCTAGCAGAGTTAACCCTGTGTGCTCATCCTATCGATGACTGGTTACTTTTCCGTGGTTTTCTGCCTACTAACCGGTAGATGTAATCCCCTCTTTGTGGTTATCAGTACCCAGTTTGCGGTATTGATATTCTTGTCCCCTCTGGATACTTGCCTTGATCAAGCAGTATTGTCCCCATTGGGTCTTCCCCTGCCTTTGGGTATTTGCTCCGAGTTAGCAACTTTATCCCTTTTTGATTGGTCATCTTTTGCATACCTAGTCCTGGTACCTTGATGCCTTTCTTGGCGGTCGTTTATCCATTTAACAACCTACAACCCGGTTATGGATAATCTGCCATGCGAGTGTATTATCTACGTTTTGACGGCTATAGATAATATATCTCATGCACTCTTTGGTCAATCTTTCGATTGTTATCTCCAGCAGAGTAAGATTCGTATTCCTTGTGGAATCGAATGTTCATCCTTTAACAAGTTTGCTTTCGCTCTCTTCAGGATGATGTCGGTCGATTATTCATTTAACAACCTACAACCCGGTTATGGATAATCTTCCATGCGAGGGTATTATCTACGTTTTGACGGCTATAGATAATATGTCTCATGTGCTCTTGGGTCGAAGTCGTCCTCCCCAGTTGAGTAAGATTCGTATTCCTTGTGGAATCGAATGTCCATCCTTTAACAAGTTTGCTTTTCTAGCCCTCTTCAGGATGTTGAGTGTTTTGGAACACAAACCAATTCACGCTTTGGCACTCAGGCCAATTTTTTCCGGTAGTCAGACCGAAGAAGTTTCCGACGATCAGGTCGATGTACTTATGTTTTTTCCGGTAGTCAGACCGAAGAAGTTTCCGACGATCAGGTCGATGTACTTATGTTTTTTTCCGGTATTCAGACCGAAGAAGTTTCCGACGATCAGGTCGATGTACTTATGTTTTTTCCGGTATTCAGACCGAAGAAGTTTCCGACGATCAGGTCGATGTACTTATGTTTTTTCCGGTATTCAGACCGAAGAAGTTTCCGACGATCAGGTCGATGTACTTATGTTCTTTCCGGTATTCAGACCGAAGAAGTTTCCGACGATCAGGTCGATGTACTTATGTTTTTTCCGGTATTCAGACCAAAGAAGTTTCCGACGATCAGGTCGATGTACTTATGGCGCTCAGGCCAATTTTCCGGTGTTCAGACCGAAGTGGCATCCAGGCCAATTTCCGATGTTTCAGATCGACATCAAATCTCTCATACACCGATGCTCAGTATTCAGACTGACGAGCGGCGCTCAGGCCATAGTTATCCCTGTGTTACCATTTATTTTGGTATCCAGGTCGACGTTTCTGTTTCGGTATTCAGGCCGATTTCTTTTTCCGTTCCAGACGGATTTTTCTTTCAAGACTGTTTCTTTGCCGATCCTGACAGGCATTCTTGTATTATATCCAGTTGGTGCAAATTTCTACGGTTCTTAGTATTCAATCCCTGTTTACCCTGAAAGTCTGATAGCCGTTGCTCTCATCCATTCGGGTTCCCAGCTGATTGAATAGGGGCAGCTGTAGCACCTCAAATTTGCATCTATCATTGTACATACATTCTCATATTAGGTCATAGCATAACATGGTCCACTGCATAGCATTGCATTGTCCCATTTGCCTCAAGTGCAAGATCATCAAGAGAATTAGGTCAAACTGATCAGGAGATCAGTCAACCAAGCAAGCAAGTGTGTTTTTCATTGAGCCAAGGCCCTAGGGTTGGTCCAACATGTTCACATGACTTGGGGATCCTTTTGAAGTGTTTAGGTCAAAGATTGGATGTTCAGAGGTCATCAGTCAATGCACAGTCAGTCAGAAACCCTAAAAAGTCAAACTTGGTCAACTGTGGTTGATTTTATGGTTTTGATGGATGGATTTGGTTTGAGAGAGCTTATTCATGTCCAAATAGGCCTCATATATCATGGCAAACAACATCATTGAAGAATTTGAAGCCAAACAGAAAATTTCCAAAAATAGAAACTGGACCTGTAATTTTAACTGCCAAAAATGGAAACTTCTTGATCCCAAACTTACATCATGATACAAGCTTCAAATGAATTTTTGCCCAACATGAAAGTTGAAGATCTTGTTCTCCCATTTCCAAAAAGTCCAAGAACTCTCAATTCCCATGTATGGTTGGCAAGATATGATCAATTCATTTTCAAAAATTCTTGAACTTCAAAAGGCCATATCTCTCAAACCATTTGGCCAAATTTGGTGAGGTTTTTTCCAACAAGTCATATTTAACCTTCTCTTTCCAAAAATGTAACTTTCATGTACCAAAACTCTATGGATCAAAATGACCTTTTTTGAACTTACATGATTATTTTCAAGTGTGGTGCAAAATTGAATTGTTGAATTAAGCATTTTCAATCAGAATGGCCAATTGGAATTGATTTGAAATGTCATTTGTGACTTGCTACAAGGCCCAAATTCGTGCTCCTACCACCATACCTCACCATGTGCACCAAAATGACCAATTAGCAATTTGGTTCATTAAGTTAAGTGTGTTTAGCATTTGATTAAGGGAACTTAAAACAACAAATAAATAACATTTTTCTGATCATTTGGTAGCCCTAGCAGCCACAGAAAGAAGAGATTTCTCTCACTCTCTCAAAACTTCATCTTTGGCCATTTTCAAAAATCTGCAAAAACCTCAAGAGAATTGGACCTTGCCATTGTTGCTTCACCATCCAAACAGCATTGTGAGTTTGTTTCCACCATCATTCTCCAACTGTAACCACCATTTGCTCGACTGTTCTTCAAAGCATCATCCATGGCAGAGTTAGGTTTGAACTGTTCCAAGCATCTATGAGCTTAAAGCCTTCAAGCATTCATCATTTGGGACTAAGAGCTTCACTTGTTTCGAATATTTGAAGCCAAATAACATCAAAATCTCAGCTGCTCTTCACTCTTGGTAACTTTTCGAATCTCTAATTTCCCAAAACCATGATATGTACTTTGTAGATCTTGTGTTCCTGAGTATTTTGAGCTTCGAATCACATGATTTGGTTGAGTAGTTTAGGAGATATGCTGAAATGAAGTTTGATGATGAATTCTATTCTTGCTCGATTCATTGAGTTGTAGTGAGTTTTAGTGAAAATTGATGTTGGATTATGTATGTACATTGCTTACTGGTCATGTTGGTATCCTCAATTTATGTTTCTGGGCATTTTGAAAATTCACGATTGAATGGAGGAGATGAAGTTCACTGTATGTTAGCAAACCCTAATTTCCATGGCCATTCCCCTGTTCACGTATGCATGCCACTGTGTCCCCATGTGGACCAATGAGAACATTTCCCTGGCCGTGAGCAAAACGCACCGTTTTGTTAAATGAATCCCCTATTTACCAAAATGCCATCCGGTCCTTATTAATTCAATTTAATTCATTTATTTTCTCATTTTTATTTCATTTGATTTGCTCATCTTGCAAAATTCATAGATCATTCATTTTAAGTCCAATTCTCATGGGAATTTTTGCATCATCTTCATCATGATCTCTACTCTTTTATCATATTTTTTCCAGAATTTTGTGATCATTGGATTTTATTTGGCATATTGGTTTGTAACATGTATCCATTTCTTGCACATTCCACCAAAACCTTTGTGAAATAGTCATGACTTATCCCATGGACTTGAAACTTTTTGAGCACAAACTAGACACATTCATGTTTATTTTGATGTAGAGTTTGTGAATTTATCTTATCTGGATTGTGAGTTGTGAATTTTTGAAGTAGGGTGTGACAATTTGTGTCACACCATTGATGTGCAACTTGTTGATTTTTATAGCCATGCCTATTGACCTCCAATTGAGCTGAATTTTTGCATGAACCTACTCTTGTATGTCTAGTTTGCACATGATTTTTCTTGGATTTATTTGTGCCATTTTCCATTTGTTTGAGATTTTCTCCCCTGTTTGACCAAAATGTTGACCTTATGTGATGCATGTGCCCATTTGTTTTGTGAAATGCTCATACTTTATTAGATGGACATTAAATTTTACATGAGATAACTAGACATCCTAAGCTTTGCCATGGTTTTAGTCCCATTCATTTATCATACACCATCTCTGATTTATGATTTTTCTAAGTTGATGCATGATTGGTTGACTTCTTTGAGCATGTTCAAAATTGCTTTGACTTTCTGATTTTCATTGACTGCCTTCCACTTGTCCAAATGAGATGAAATTTGACATGCTTACCATGCTATGTGTTGTGATTGATCATGATTTATTTGGTGATTTTTGGAAATGTTTGAGTTTGGTTTTGATGCAAGTCTTTCTGTTGACTCCTATGGGCTTCTGTTTGCAACACCTTGACCTAATTTGTTCATGAAATGATGATAATGATTGATATGCATGTGAACCCAATTGGTTGTGTTTCTTAATTGTTTGAACATGATTTTGGATGCTTGCCCTTTGCTGTTTTGACTTTTTCATTCCTTTTTGACCCTATGCTTGCCCTAGTGGTCCTGTTACTCACCTTTGAGTTCATGTTTTCAGGTTGACCAACAAATGACCAATGAGACCAATTCTTTTTGATTGAGCTTGCTTGAATATCATTGTCTAACTTGTTTGTTTTGTAGGTGGCTTGGCTCACATGCCTTAAGCCTTGTGCCTTGCACATTCATTTGCTTTTGATTAACTGTTAATGCCTGTTTCCTTTTGCTTTGTTTGAAGTTGTATACTAATGTCTGCTTGACTATTTCAGGTGCTTTTAGTTGCTCAGTTCCTTGTGAACTTTTGCTTTGCTTTGCTTATTAAGCAATTTGCATTGAGGTATACTTCTAATCTTCATGTAGTCTGGAAGACCTGGCCTGTTACTTGGCCAGGCAACTGTCTGAAGTCCTCCTTAAGAGGCAATGTTTGTGTATGTTTAAATCTTGTCCTTGTACATAGTCAAAGACCTCCTAAGTGAAGAGGCAATTGGCAGAACCCAAGGGATAAGCAACCTATCCCCTGCTATTCTGTGTGTCATCTGCTTTGCTCACACCACTGTGTTGATGCATTGCAGATACAAACCCAAGATCTTGTACAATTGTACAGTTGAGTCAGTATCAAATGTGTAGAAGGGTTCCCACTTTCTGAACCCACACATTCTTGTCTTAAGCTCTCCCAGGCCAGGGATAAGAGCTGTGAAGTCTTATCTTCACTCACCTTTCATCTGCTTCACCTTAGCCCCTCAATGGCAAGGTTAAGAGCATCATTCACCCCGTTCCAGAGGTTTGTTTGTTGAGGTTGATATGACCCCTCGACTAAAACCTAGCCCTGATGTTTGAGCCCCTTGTTGGTGTGTTTATTTTATGCTGTATGTGCTTGTGTGGTGTGATTGTATCCCCTAGGTTTGTTAGACTCCGTGTAGTCTCGTTTGCATGTCAATTAAGGTAGCACGGTTCCTTCGTATAGGACTTCCTTTCTTGCTTGAGCTTTCTTAAAACACAAACAAACATTATCCCCTCTTAAGGATACGTTAACTCCTTCTACTACAGGTGAGTAAGTCTCCAAAGGTCGAGCATCAGGTATATTGCGCAGTGACGTTGTCCACTTAAAAAACACAAACCAACAGAAGTAGTTCAGCCGAACTACGGCAACTCTGATTCTCATGTTCAGATGAGATACGTAGGCACGAGATGCGATTTCTTGTCGAGTTTGACTAACCACTAATTCTTTTCTCTCACCCTCGTTGTGATTGAGATCTCCCCTTTCTCTTGCCCTAGTTGCAATCGAGACCTTGCTTCCTGTGCAAGTTAGCTAGAAACCTTAACTTAGGGACGACTTTGCATGACAACATCTAGGCTCGAGTCGTAGTCTCCTTAGTGTTGTGTCTCCCTCTGTTATCTGGTTAGGCTAATCCTTTTTTCCCTGCGTAGGGGAACTACATCGCCCTGATCTTCATACCAGATGAAGTATGTAGGCAGGAGATTGAGCTGATCTCTCCGGGCGCCCCTTTTCTTTTTCCACCCTTTGCGTCTTAACCACCCTTGTGTGCATTTTCTGGTTCGGATGCTGATGTAAGTCCAGTGATTGGCATTCAGGCTCCACGTTTGCCTTTGCTTTTGTTTGTGTGCATGTCAGCCGAGCTACGAATGCTCTGATTCTCCTTCGTCCAAGGAGATACGTATGCATAGGATGCGATATCCTAGCGAGCATGTGTCGTTTCCCCAGTCCGAACTACTTCGACTCTGATGTCTATGCCTGATAGACTAAGTAGGCCCAGGATACGATGTCCTGCCAAGTCAGTTTCAGTCAGTTTTCTTGTGTCTCTTTCAGCCAGTGTGTGTGTGTGTTTGAGCAGTGTTTTAGCAACCATTTTTCCTTCCTATTGTGCGTGGATCCCGTCGAGTACGACGGATGCGTAGGGGTGCTAATACCTTCCCTTCGCATAACCGACTCCCGAACCCATTCTCTTTGGTCGCGAGACCATGTTCTTTCCTAGGTTTACTCTGAGTGTTTCCTTTCCCTCTTTTGGGATAAATAACGCGCGGTGGCGGCTTTGTTGTTCTTCTTTTCCCGCAGGTTTTTCGCGTAATGCGACACAAAGGATGGGAGCTACTTGGATCATCAATATGATCTCAAGAGAGGAACTCCTTTTGTGGTCTTATTCTTTATCCCTCACCTTTTGCATTGTTTAAGACTTTAGCCATTCTTCTTCTTCCCACCACTCTAACCCAAGCCAAATCTTTTGTGCAAACATTTAACACTTGCTTTCAAAATTAGAAACCTAAGCCTTATGCTTTTGATTTTCAAACTCTCTTTTCATAACACTTATTTTGAATTGAATCTTTAAGTCAACTTTGACCATTTTGTATATACTTTTCATTGGTAAATATAACCCATTCAAATGTCTTTTTTGTGGTTTCAATGGCCACTTCCTTAATCAAATTTTTCATAACCATTAGCTATTAGGTTTGAGTTATCCTTGTGGTAGATGTAATACTCACCTATATCCTTAGTGATGGACAATGAGTCTTCCATGCTTATTATAGGGTTAACCCCTCATTAGCATGTTGAAGCTATCCTCACATGGTGGATTTGTGGTTTTAGGTTGAGTTTTCTCCCTTTGATAACAAAAGACCTTAAGGCTTTTGGACCAATCAATTCACCAACTCATTTTGAGATTTTTACCCCGAACTACGAGGTTTTGATCCTAATCTTTTTTAAGATGGTACGTAGGCAATGGGTTTATCCATCCAAACACAAAATGTAAATAACTTGTATATTCTCTTCTCATCTCTTCAATCATGTTTGCACAAACAAATTTTCACAAAAACAACAACCTTACAACAAATGTGAAAAGGTCTCCCTAGGAGTACCTAGGATGTTTTGGGTGCCTAACACCTTCCCATTGCATAACCAACCCCCTTACCCAGATCTCTGACTCTCTTTTACTAGTTTTTGATTCGATAAAACTTTTAGGTTTTTGTTCGCTTTCTAACCATTCCTTTGGATAAATAGAAGTGCGGTGGAGACTCGACTTGTATGATTTACCTTGGATTTAGTCAATATCTCCAATGGTAACGAATACCCCGCAACAGAAAAGTGGCGACTCTGCTGAGGAAGTGTTTACCTAGTGGGTTTTGCCTACTTTTCATACTTGTTGTATTGTATTGTATTATTTTGTTTTGTGACATATTTTTGTGCAATTTGGGATTACTGTATTGTATGTAATGATTGAATTGCTTGAGTATTAATTCCTTGTATGCTTGGTGATCTTTGTGAGATGAGTTCTATACCCGAACTCGAGTGCACTTAGGATAGGAGAATGGCGTAGTCTTGTTGACTTGTGTGGAGTTATTCCTTAGCAAGTTGACTTGCAAGTCCATTCACTTGGTGGAGGTCATGTTGGGATCAATAATGTCACACAAGTAGTTGTGGTTAGACATTACTCTTTCCAATATAGACCTTAGAAGCCAAGGACCTTAGTTTACCAAGCCCATCTTGGCCTATTCTTAGGATGTAGTGCGAAAGTCGTTCAAGTGTAAGATTTGATACGATTGTTACGCGATACTACACTCATAAGAGTCTCTCTTGAGAATATTTTTGGAATACGAGTAGTCGTTTCTCCAATAATATCCGAAAGATGGGATGATGATTATGGGAACCTCTTGCAGAACATGTTTGGCAGGTTAAACCCTAGTACACTCCCTTTGGGTGGTTCTTAACCAAGACTCCATGCTCGTGACTTGCAACAAACCCTTGATTCATGGTTGATCCGTTCATGTATCCTTAATATCAATGGAACTTGGGTGTTGATAAGGTGTAAACCATAATCCACCAAAATGGATGATTGATATTATGGATGTCATGATCCATCCCATGACCTTTGTTTGGTGTGCTTTGTTTGATCCTTGAGTGTGTTTGTTGCATTCATGCACCCATTTGCATTCATATCATCAACAAATAAGAAAATTTTTAAGGAACTTAAGAGGTCTATTTGAAAATTTTCAGACATGGAAAGATAAAGAAGGAATACAAAGAAGTACAGTTTCAGACAACCAGACTTGAAAGAGCTAAGGAATTTGACATCCTATGTATTGGATCCCTTGGGTTTCAAAGCTCGTTTTGGAAAGCTTCTTCCTCTTCTGACTACTCAGGTGGGTGAAGGATTGATGAGTGTATTAGTGCAGTTTTATGATCCTTTGTACCGCTGCTTCACATTTCCGGATTTTCAGCTTTTGCCTACGCTTGAGGAGTATGCTTATCTTGTGGGCATACCTATTCTAGACCAGTTGCCGTTCAGTGGCTTGGAGAGTATTCCTACTTCCTGAGAGATAGCTGATATGTTGCACATAGATGAATCTCTGGTTGGTGCTCATATGACTACCAAAGGTGGAACTCAAGGTCTCCCTTCTGAGTTCCTCATTGCTCAAGCTACTATGTATGGGAAGGCCATGAGTGAGGACGCCTTTGAGGCCATATTTATACTTATCATCTATGGGTTAGTGTTATTCCCCAACATCAACAAGTTTGTGGATGTGAACGCTATTAGGATCTTCTCTACCCTTAATCCCGTTCCGACTCTGTTAGGTGACGCTTATTTTTCTTTGCATATGAGGAATGCAAAGGGTGGTGGTGCCGTTGTGTGCTATTTTCCTCTGTTATATAAGTGGTTTATTTCTCACTTGCCATAGACGGTCACCTTCAAGGAGAACAAGGGATGTCTACGGTGGTCTACGAGACTTATGTCTCTCACTAATGATGATATCTCTTGGTACAGCCGTGTGTATGATGGTGTGCAGATTATCGACTCTTATGGTGAATTCTCCAATGTACCTCTTCTTGGTACATGTAGTGGGATTAACTACAACCCTGTTTTGGCACGTCGTCAGCTTGGGTTCCCCCTAAAGGATAAACCCAATAACATTCTGTTAAAGGGTGTGTTCTTTTAGGAGGGTAAAGATTCTCAGGGCTTGAAAGCTAGGATGGTCCGCGCTTAGCGCAAGGTTCATAAGAAAGGAAGGAAGGAGTTAGGTCCTAAGAACTGTGTCGCTTTGGAGCCTTATACTGCTTGGGTGAGGAAGAGAGCTTCTGAGTATCTCATGCCTTACGAGTATCCGAGACCTACACCCATGATTATGGCTGGGCCTTCAACCCTCCCTAATCAAGGAGTAGAGGAGTTGAGAGATGAAGACCGTTCACGTGCTTGGATCCGTGAACGTGAAGAGTTGCTTCAGCAGATTAAGGAGAAGGATGCTTTGATAGAGTTTCTTGAGCATCAGGTCATTGATGATCCTGATGATGCATGGACTTCTCTACTTCCTCAGTCTTCTAAGTTCTGGAAGAGGAAGTACGATCGACTCGCCAAAGAGAAGGCAGATATGGAGGCAGCCTATGAGGAGGAGGTGAAGAGGCTTCGTGCATCTTATCTTCCAGTATCCCGAGCTTTAGATGATTGTTTCTAGGGATCCATGGGATGGTCATTTCCCTTTTCTCTTATATTGTATCCTGGTTACCAATGCTGTACTTCCTTGGTGTAAAAATATTTTCCAGATATTATTGATGAGACATTTCCATATGTAATACGAGTATGATATTCCCAAAAATTTGCAAATAGAACTCTAAAAGTTCCTCTGATAAATAAAAACAAATCATATGCACAAGCATTGCATGCATCATGTGCATAAGCAGGTTTTGCTCCAGGCTTCTTGTCCTATGGTCTAACTCTTTGTTCTTCATTTATTTTGAAGACAAGCTGACTCACCGGTACTACACCAGAGCCAATTCTTCAAGACCGATGGATCATCTAGAACAAAAAAACCGCGAACTGAAGGAGGAAGTAGCCAGGTTGACTGCCTTGATGGAGTCATTCTTGGCTGCTCAGAGCCAACCTACTCCAACACCCTCAACTCCTCCCCAGAGGACGGTCATTTCTGAGATTATGACTTCTATCGTGCCTGCTGCAACTGCTCATTTTGCACCGTCTATGCCAGCTGGGTTCCCTTGGGGAATTCCCCCCAACTTCATGCCAGAGGGTTTCGCCCCTACTCTTGCTTCTTTGTCGGCATCTAGCCCGGTCATGTCCATGCCACCTCCCGTTGTGCACACGTTACCGAGGGTCGAAGATACCATCTACCACTCAGAGCCATCTGAGGGCCCAAACGTTTATGAAAAGATGGATGATATGAAGGACCAATTCCTGGAGCTTCGCAAGGAACTGAAAACTTTGAGAGGGAAGGACCTCTTTGGTAAGAGTGCTGCTGAGTTGTGCCTTGTGCCCAACGTGAAGATCCCTATTAAGTTCAAAGTGTCTGACTTTGAGAAGTATAAGGGAAACACATGCCCTCTCAGTCATCTTGTGATGTATGCTCGCAAGATGTCGACGCAGACTGACAACGACCAACTGCTCATCCATTATTTCCAGGACAATCTGTCCGGTGCCGCTCTCCGATGGTACATGGGTTTGGAGAGTTCGAACACCCTCTCTTTCAATGATCTTGGCGAAGCCTTCGTCAAGCAATATAAATACAATGTGGATATGGCTCCAGACAGAGATCAATTGAGAGCAATGTCGCAGAAGGATAAGGAGACTTTCAAGGAATACGCCCAGAGGTGGCGCGAATTGGCAGCTCAGATAGTGCCTCCCCTTGAGGAGAAAGAGATGACCAAGATCTTCTTGAAAACCTTGAGCTCGTTTTATTACGAGAGAATGATAGCCAGTGCTCCCTCAGATTTCACTGAGATGGTAAATATGGGGATGAGATTGGAAGAAAGGGTCCGTGAAGGGCGCTTGACTCGAGATGAAGGCTCTTCAGCAAAGAGATATGGAAGCTTTACTAAGAAGAAGGAGGGAGAGGCAAGTGACGTGTCTTCCCATGTCAAAAGAAGACCCTCTGTGAAGAGGAAGATTGCTCGCCCGGTCAACAATCAGCATCAGGTGGCTTATATAGCACCCGTTTTCAGGGAAGCTCAACAATATCAGCAACCGCAAACTCAGCAATATCAACAACAATAGCGTCCATAGCAGCAGGCCTATCAGCCTCGAAACAACCACAACAATGTCAGTGCCAGCTATGAGAGGAAGAGGGTCATCTTTGACCCAATTCCGATGACTTATGCCGAACTCTATCCATCTCTGATCGATAGAAAGTTGATCACTCCGCGAGACCCTCCCACTGTACTTGCTAACCCTCAATGGTGGTACAAACCTGAGCTTTATTGTGTGTATCATTCTGGTGCTCCCGGACACGATGTAGAGAACCGTTATCCCCTGAAGACCAAGGTGCAAGACCTTGTGAGAAGCGGGATTTTGTTTTTCGAGGACGTAGGTCCAAATGTGAAGAAGAACCCATTGCCCGAGCATGGGAAATCTGTTAATATGGTCCAGGGCTGCCCTGGCAAGTACAAGGTCAAATATGTCAGTCATATCCGACAATCGTTGGTTGAGATGCATCGCTTGCTGTGTGACTATAGCCATTATGAGCATGACCACGATAGATGCAGAGTCTGTTCTGTCAATCAGAGAGGTTGTCGCCAGGTGCGTAGAGATGTACAAGAGATGTTGGATGAAGGAGTCATTGAGATCCTTCAGACTAGAAATGTTGACGAAGATGAGCTCGAAGTCAATGTAATTTCTCCAGTATTTCGGATACCTGAGCTTGTTGTTATCAAGTATGATGGTAGCAAGCTGAAGGTTTCCCCTATTCTGACCATCAAGCCTGCCGGTCCTGTACCATACTCTTCTGAGAAGGCAGTTCCTTATCACTATAATGTTGTAGCATTGGAAAATGGGAAAGAAGAGTCCTTGCCCTCTTCATTTATTGTCAATATTGCTGACGTTAGTGGTTTGACCCGTAGCGGTCGTGTGTTTTCAGCTCCGCCAAAGCCTCAAGCTGATGCTCGAAGAAGTGTTGATACTGGTTTTGTTGAATGCCCGATTGGAAATGCTGTGAGCACCCCGAATCCGGCACTTGTTGTTAAGCCCTCCCCTACGTTAAAAACTCCTGCTTCTGTTGGCCAGAGTGGCAATACGAAAGAAGATTGTGATGAGATGTTGAGGCTCATCAAAAGGAGCAAATACAATGTTGTACACCAGCTTCTACAAACGCCATCCAAAATATTTGTGTTATCTTTGCTTTTGAATTTAGAACCACACCGAGAAGCTCTGCAGAAGGTGTTGGATGTGGCGTACGTGGATCACGATGTCACGATAGAACAGTTTGATAGCATTGTTGCAAACATCACTGCTTGTAACAATTTGAGTTTTAGTGACGCTGATCTCCCCGAGGAGGGAAGAGACCACAACTTGGCATTACATATTTCTATGAGTTGCAAAGACGACGCCATGTCCAATGTGCTGGTGGACACTGGGTCATCATTGAATGTATTGCCAAAGACCACTCTTTCGAAGTTGTCATATCAAGGGCCTCCCATGAGGCAGAGTGGAGTAGTTGTGAAGGCTTTCGATGGGTCTCGCAAAACCGTGATTGGAGAAGTTGATCTCACAGTCAAAATTGGACCAAGTGATTTCCAGATACCTTCCAGGTTATGGATATTCACCCATCATATATCTGTCTCCTAGGCAGACCATGGATTCACGAGGCTGGCGCCGTGACATCCACCCTACACCAGAAATTGAAATTTGTGAAGAACAAGAAGCTGGTGGTGGTAGGGGGAGAAAAGGCTCTCCTGGTTAGCCATTTATTTTCTTTCTCATATATAGATGCTGAGGATGAAGTTGGAACGCCGTTCCAAGCTTTATGTATTGCTGAACCTGTTGAGAAGAGAACTCCCTCATTTGCTTCCTACAAAGATCCGAAGTTGGCCATTGAGCATGGTACAACTGCTGGATTGGGGCAAATGATCAAGCTAGAAGACAATAGGTCCCGGACTGGCATAGGCTTTTCTTCTGGGGTCTTCAACAAGCAAGGTTTGTTCAAGAGTGGAGGTTTCATCCACACCAGTCAAGACGAGGAGGTTGCTGCCGTTTTGGAAGAGGACGAAGAGGATTCTGGCAACTTCATCATCCCTGGGGGGATCTGCAATAATTGGGCCGCTATGGATATTCCAACGGTTATCCATAAGTCAAAGTAATGTTCATTGTGTTTAAAAAACCCTTCTCCCATGCCAAAAGGAGAAGTGATGACATTGTTGGCACATAAATGCAATGATACTTTCATTCAATAAATTCATGTTAAATGTTTGTTTTTCCAATTATTTTCCCTTTTCGCTTTTTGCATGAAATTGGTGATCACATAAAACCCTTTTAAGATAAAATAAAATTAATCTTTTCATCTGCATAATGATTTGCCTTGTTTAAGATCTAAAGCTTTTTATATCCAAAATCATTATGCAGGTTAATCAAACCCATTGAACATAGTGATCTGACACCATCTCCCAACTTTGAATTCCCTGTATTTGAGGCAGAAGAAGATGATGTTGAAGAGATTCCTGATGAGATTACCCGTCTACTTGAGCGTGAAGAGAAAATCATTCAACCGCATCTTGAGAATCTGGAAACAATCAACTTGGGGTCTGAGGATTGTGTGCGAGAAGTGAAGATTGGGGCACTCCTGGAAGAGTCAATTAAGAAAGGGTTGATTGAGTTGCTACGAGAATATGTTGACGTCTTTGCCTGGTCATATGAAGACATGCCTGGTCTAGATACTGATATTGTGCAACATTTCCTACCTTTGAAACCTGAGTGCGTGCCTGTGAAACAGAAGCTCAGAAGAACTCATCTTGATATGGCAGTAAAGATCAAAGAGGAAGTTCAGAAGTAAATTTATGCGGGGTTTCTGGTGACTTCTACATATCCTTAATGGGTGGCCAATATTGTGCCCGTGCCTAAGAAAGATGGAAAAGTCCGAATGTGTGTGGACTATAGAGACTTGAATAAGGCTAGCCCGAAAGATGATTTCCCTCTACCACACATAGATATGTTGGTAGGTAATACGACTAAATTCAATGTCTTCTCATTTATGGATGGATTTTCCGGATATAATCAGATCAAGATGGCACCCGAGGATATGGAGAAGACAACATTCATCACACCTTATGGAACATTCTGTTATCGAGTGATGCCCTTTGGTTTGAAGAACGCCGGAGCCACGTACCAACGAGCTATGACCACCTTGTTTCATGATATGATGCACAAGGAGATCGAGGTCTATGTTGATGATATGGTTGCGAAGTCAAGAACGGAAATAGAACATGTAGAGCACTTGTTGAAGCTTTTTCAGCGTTTGAGGAAGTATAAGCTTCGTCTGAATCCCAACAAATGTACATTTGGAGTCCGTTCTAGCAAGTTATTGGCCTTTATTGTTAGTGAAAGAGGTATTGAGGTTGATCCTGCAAAGGTCAAAGCAATACAAGAGATGCCTGCGCCCAAAACTGAGAAGCAAGTCCAGGGTTTTCTTGGCCGCTTGAATTACATTTCCAGATTCATATCCCACATGACTGCCACATGCGCGCCGATATTCAAGCTCCTCCGGAAAGATCAGTCCCATGATTGGACTGAGGATTGCCAGAAAGCTTTTGATAGTATTAAAGAATATTTGTCTGAACCTCCGATTCTGTCTCTGCCTGTTGAAGGGAGACCCTTGATTATGTATTTGACTGTTCTTGAAGACTCAATGGGTTGTGTCCTTGGTCAGCAGGATGAATCAGGAAAGAAAGAGTATGATATCTACTACTTGAGTAAGAAGTTTACTGATTGTGAGTCTCGATACTCAATGCTTGAGAAGACATGTTATGATTTGGCTTGGGCTGCTAAGCGCTTACGCCAATATATGTTGAACCATACGACTTGGTTAATATCCAAAATGGATCCAATCAAGTACATTTTTGAGAAACCTGCTTTAACCGGGAGGATTGCCCGTTGGCAGATGTTGCTGTCTGAGTATGATATCGAGTATCGAGCTCAAAAGGCTATTAAAGGTAGCATTTTGGCTGACCACCTGGCACATCAACCAATTGAGGATTATCAGTCTGTTCAGTTTGACTTCCCGGATGAGGAGATTCTGTATTTGAAAATGAAAGATTGCGATGAACCTACACTTGATGAAGGGCCAGAACCTGGTTCCCGTTGGAGTATGGTGTTTGATGGCACTGTAAATCAATATGGAAATGTTATTGGGGCAGTGATTATTACTCCTCAGGGCACGCATATTCCTTTTATAGCAAGGCTAACTTTCAAATGCACGAATAATATGGCTGAGTATGAAGCTTGTATTATGGGATTGGAAGAATGCATTGATCTTAGGATCAAGCATCTTGAAGTATATGGTGATTCGGCCCTCGTTGTTAATCAGATTAAGGGTGAATGGGAAACGAATCAGTCTGGCCTCATTCCATATAGAGACTACGTGAGGAGGATTTTAACGTTCTTTACTGAAGTTGACTTCCATCATATTCCTCGAGATGAGAATCAGATGGCAGATGCTCTTGCTACACTTGCTTCAATGATTGTGGTTGTTCCCAATATCACTGTGATGCACTTGGACAGACCAGCTCATGTATTTGTAGTAGAAGAAGTAAAAGATGATAAGCCATGGTATTATGACATCAAGTGTTTCCTGCAGAGCCAGATTTACCCGCTTGGGGCATCTGTGAAAGATAGGAAGACCTTGAGGAGATTGGCGGGCAGTTTCTACCTCAATGGTGATGTGCTTTATAAGATAAATTTTGACATGGTGCTGCTCAGATGTGTGGATAGACACGAAGCAGACTTGTTAATAACTGAGGTCCATGAAGGTTCATTTGGTACTCATTCCAATGGACATGCCATGGCTAGAAAGATGTTGAGAGTAGGCTACTATTGGCTGACAATGGAGTCTGACTGTTGTAAATATGTGAAGAAATGCCATAAGTGTCAGATTTATGCGGATAAGATTCATATTCCTCCGACACTTCTGAATGTGATTTCATCACCATGGCCTTTCTCCATGTTGGGAATTGACATGATTGGCATGATAGAACCAAAAGCGTCCAATGGACACAGATTTATTCTCGTAGCAATGGATTACTTCACTAAGTGGGTTGAAGTAGCATCATATGCTAATGTGACCAGGCAGGTGGTCGTGAAGTTTATCAAGAATTAACTCATATATCGATATGGTGTGCCAGATAAGATCATTACTGATAATGGATCTAACCTGAACAACAAGATGATGAAAGAGCTATGTAGCGAGTTCAAGATTGCGCATCATAATTCTTCCCCTTACAGACCTAAGATGAATGAGGCTGTTGAAGCTGCTAATAAGAATATCAAGAAGATTATCCAAAAGATGGTTGTCACGTATAAGGATTGGCATGAGATGCTGCCGTTTGCTTTACATGGATATCGTACATCTGTTCGCACTTCAACATGGGCAACCCCTTTCTCCCTCGTTTATGGCATAGAGGTTATGCTCCCAGTAGAGGTGGAGATCCCATCAATGAGAGTCTTGATGGAAGCCAAGTTGACTGATGCTGAATGGGTTCAGAGTCATTATGACCAGTTGAATTTGATAGAAGAAAAGAGATTGACTGCCATGTGCCATGGTCAATTATATCAACAAAGAATGAAGAAAGCCTTTGATAAGAAGGTCAAGCCTCGTGTGTTCCAAGAAGGTGACCTTGTGCTCAAGAAAGTCTTGTCTTTCGCGCCCGATTCCAGAGGCAAGTGCACTCCAAACTATGAAGGTCCATATGTTGTTAAGAGAGCCTTTTCAGGCGGTGCATTGATACTTACAACTATGGATGGAGAGGACTTCACTCGTCCTGTGAATTCAGATGCAGTCAAGAAATACTTCGCCTAAAATAAAAACAGAATAGCTCGCTAAGTTGAAAACCCGAAAGGGCAACTTAGGAAAAAGTGAGCGTCTCGGTGGATTGAAAACCCGAAAGGGCGATCTAGGAAAAAGATAGAGACATAAAAAATGATGAATATGTATCCCGTTAGATTGAGTACCTCACCCTGGGGCAATCTAGGCAAAAATTAGGGATTTGGCAAGTAACTGCATCCTGACAAGACTTTTGCTTTACGGCTGTCATCCGTCAGAGATTCTCGCTCAATCATCATCAACCGAAGCTTTAAATACATTGGATTCAGAATTGGTGGAGAAATGGTCATTATGTTCAATGTAGCCCTTTTCCAATATATATCACCAATTTCAAATTTTGATAAGATCTATGGAGTCTTGCCATTTGCAGACTACCATTCCATCAAATAAATTTGAGCCTTTATCCAATTATTTGCCCTCTTATTTGTTTCTATTCAACAAATGTTTAGCATGTTTTAATTGAAAAAATATCATTGTTTTACTCAAATCCTTCATAATTTTCTTTTTAAACAAAGTGAACATTCATAGAGATAAGGGGATACTGAGGATATCTTCAGTGCTCTCTCAAGGATGGTAAGATTCTCGACAGGATGAGACATTTGTTCATATTCCTGGCATGCTTATATCCTTTTCCTCCGGAGCCTTTTGAGGTTTTCTCCCGGGCAGAGTCATTGGTAGGATTATCCATTCCTCTTTCCCTGCAAGCAGAGTAGTGATTCTTCCTCCTCAGCAGATGTGATCTCATTATTTGGAACGATATTTGATGACCCTTGGAAACTTCTGATTTAGTGGTTGCTCCCCACAGAGTTCCATCCTCCTCTTTGATGAATTCCCCAGTAGATTTGTTTCTGCGACAGATCTTACCTGTGTGATGATCGTTTTCCCCTAGCAGTAGTCTGGTTCCCCTGCAGAGATCTTGACTAGATGTCCTCCAGTAGGCTTGGTTTTATCTCTCTCGAGATGTAGTACCGGACGTGTGTGTACTTGTTCGTTGGACTTGTTTGTGTTAGAAATGTCTGTTTGTCAACATTCATCATACATAAACCATGCATATGTGCATATTGATAGCATCCAAATATTCATGACACATTATTTGCCATATATCTTTGTTTGCTATATCTTGTCTGAGGGTATTATGTTTCCTCAAGCAGATGATAGTGTTTGATCTCTCCATGTAGAGTCAGCCCCATAAGCAGAACATATTTATCTTTCCTTCCGTATTCCCCACTGAGTTATATCCCCGTGGATGATGGTTGTTTATGTTTCCTCCCAACACATTGTCGCGGCGCGAAAAATACCCAAGCGTAAGGAACGCTCGAAATATAAACAAAACAAAGTCGCCACCGAACTTTATTTATTCCCAAAGAGGGAAAGGGAAAATATCGATAAAACCCATGAAAAACAAAAAGAAATGGTTGTCGCAACCAAATCGGGTTCGGGAGTCGGTTATGCAAGGGGAAGGTATTAGCACCCCTCACATCCATCGTACTCGATGGGACCCATTTAGTTAGTTTCGTGTTAGAGTGTTAGCGTGATATCGTTTGCGATCTTCTACTTATCGGGTGAGGAAAGAGAAAGAAAGAAAGGAAAGACTTAGGGTTTTTAATATTAATGTGCCTGACAAGATTTCGCAATCCTGCTCCTACGTATCTCCAGGTGCTATGAAGAACTCAAGGCATACGTAGTTCTACCCAAAGAGAACTACTGGGTGGATTGCTTTTAAAGAGAGCGATGCTTGGATCATATTTGAGCGATTAAACCTTTACTTGCTGCTCGCTCTTGGAGGCTGAAGTCTTTGTTTGTTTCGCATCAAAATGGATGTTGCATACTCTTTTTTTGAAAATGTTTTCGGAGTCGCACAAGGGCGGAAAACAAGTTTGATGAGTTTGAGTTGATTTTAAGCGGAGACAAGCATCTAAGCAGGGAGCTCTACTGCAGTACTCAGATGCTCGAAAAGGAAGAGGCCTAAGCCTAGTCACTCTCTTTTCATCCAAAAGTTTGTTATGGAAATGTATGGCAAATTAGGTCAAAGTTCATTAACAGAAGAATATTAATCAGACAGAGAGCTCTACAGCAGTGTCCAAATAATCGGGAAAGAGAAGGTCGATACCCAATCAATCTTTTTCTTCTATAAGAGAAATGACCCAATTCTGGTAATTACTGTATGTTAATATGGAAGACGAATGTTTGGACATTGAGCTCTACAGCAGTATCCTAACATTCGAAACAGAGAAAGTCTAAACTTAATCAGTTTCTTCCATTTTTATTGTGAAAAAATTTTAAAAATAGGGGGACGACTTGACATTGGATCAAGTGTCTCAAGTTGACTTATGAAAATAATTTGGATGTGGCGGGGGTAGTGCTCGACTTTACAATCAATTTGGATTTGATTTGGGAAAAAAGACTCGACGTTAGATCGAGTGTTTGTTTTTGTTCTTTTCTAAAATGGTTGATTTTAATCTTCTGTTAACAATCAAATAGTACAGTAAAGTAAATGAAAGCGGTAAATTTATTACACATTTTCGGGAATGGGGGTACAATTTGTCGAATGGGGATATAATATAATAATTAAATGATATAAGTTTTGAAAGACAATTTGAAAAAGAAAAAAACATCTCGTTGTAAGAAGGCCCAAGAGAAAGCCAAGGGACTCGAGGTAAAATCGGAAGTTAAATTGAAT
This sequence comes from Lathyrus oleraceus, assembly GCF_024323335.1. Lineage (NCBI taxonomy): Eukaryota > Viridiplantae > Streptophyta > Magnoliopsida > Fabales > Fabaceae > Lathyrus > Lathyrus oleraceus. Next base: position 439,075,529 of record NC_066582.1, on the reverse strand, counting down.
TTTTAATTTTAAAATTACTACGCATTTGTGAAAAATCAATCAGACAATTAAATCAATTTTTTTTTTAAAAGACAATTTAATAAGTAATGACCAATTAATCAATAAATAAATATGATAATAATAATAAAACAAAACTAATAATAATAATAATCTGGAGAACTTATACAAATAATAATAAATAATGATAAATAAAATAAAATAAACAAATAATGACAATAATTGATAATGATAATAACTAATAATTAGAATAATAAAAATAAACAAAATAAATAAATATATAATAATAATAATAGTTAATAAAAAATAAAAAATAAACAAACAATAATAGATAATGATAAATAAAATTCAGTAATACTAATAATCGCAATTAATAGTAATACTAATAATAATAATAAATAAATCAATCAATAAATAAATAAATAATAATATTAATGATTAATAATATTAAAAAATTAAAAAAATAATAATGAATAATGATAAATAAAAATTCAATAATACTAACAATAATAACAACAAATAATAAGAATAACAATAAAAAATCAATAAATAAATAATAATATTTTATAAATGAAATAAATAAAATAAATAATAATAATAGTAACATCAGTAGTAATAATAATAATAATAATAATAATAATAATAAATAATAGTGAATAAATAAATAATAATAATAATAATAATAATTATAATTAGAGAATAAATGATAATTAATGAATTAGAATAACAATAATCAATGATAATAATAGTAATAAATAGGAAGTTAGTAATAATATTAATAATTAATATTAAATTAATGGTAATAATAATAATATTCATAATAATAATAGTAATAGTAATAATAATTACAATAATAATAATAATGATAATAATAATTACAAATAATAATAATAATGTGAAATAAATGAGAGAGAGAAAAAAAAAGACAAATAAAAGAGGGGTGAGACGGTAGAAAAACTTGACAGAGGGAGAGTGGAAGTGATTTTGGAAATTTATGTATCACCACTTATAACTTGACACATGGCAGGGGTATTTTTATTTTATTTTAAAAAAAGTCAAAAAATAACTCATGCTCTTCCTCTACATGTGTATTAGTTGGTAAAATAAAAACATGTTTTCTGAATGAAAAAACTCTTCTTCTCAACTCTCTCTCCCTCACGTCCGATCTCCCTTTCTCTTCTCTAAAAAAAAAAATCAAAAGAAAATAAAATCTCTTCCTCTCCAACTTCATGATTCAGTAAAAAAGAAAGAAAAATTGGAGTCAAAATAAAGAAACCAAACCTGTCTCTAACGAAATGGTGGTGGTTTAGATCGAACGTTGATACAACGGTTTTGCCGGAAATGTCTGCGGTGGTGACATGATGGAGGAATAGAAACAGGTTACTATGGCGAAGATGATTCCACAGTCGGAAAAGCGAATTGGGACGGAGGAAGTTACGTTTTTATTTTGAAACTTTGAGTTGTTGTTCTGTTATTTTTAATGTTAAAGTTTGGTTACTTTTATGGTGTTTGTTAGGAGAACACAATGTAAAGGTGGAGTAGATATTCTAATTTTTTTGATAGTCTCTGCATACATACAACAGTCTAGTTTTAAGTATGTGTGAGAGAACATGGCGGTTTGCTAGTTTGTGGCTGGGAAATGTGAGACGTGGCCACTGATTTGTGGAGGGAGAAAAATACATAATTTTCTATTCTTTTTCTTTTCATAATAAACACATAATTCCTTAAAATTTAAAAATCTAATATATATATATATATAACAAAGTTAAAAGATACAAATAAAATAAAATTCTTTATTTAAGAAAAATCTTTAAAAAATAAAATATATGAATGTAATAAAATTAAAAAATTAAAAATAAAAAATTATATATTTTTTACAAAAAGTTTTAAAAAACAAAGTATATAAATATAATAAAATTAAAATTTTTAAAATAAAATTATATATTTCTTACAAAAAGCTTAAAAACAAAGTATATAAATATAATAAAATTAAAAGATTAAAACGAACATGATTAATTCTAAATAAACCTACTAATTATATTTGCTAAAAAGGAAAAATAATCGGATAAAAAATGAACAAAAATTGGGCACAAAATAAAAATAAAATAAAGTGAATGCACCAAAATTATTAGTGCGAAATAAACTTCTCGAAAACGGACATGTTTAAATCAAATTTTGAAATAAAAAAAATGACCAGTTAAACGGTTCAGGCTGATCAGAATGTGACCGAAAAAATAGTAAAAATAAATAAATAAATAAATAAATAAATAAAAATAAAACAAGTTATCAAGGTTGAACTATGCGAAAGTTAGATTAATTAAACTGACGTCTGCAAGCTCAATTTTGAAATTTTTCGCCCGCCAATTTGATGCACATTTGAGAAACGATTCGACTGGTCTGTCTATAGAATCTAAAAATTACTTCAAGCGATATTTGAAGCACTATGCAAAACGAAATGTATGTTATGACAAGTAGAAAAATGCATATGTCTTGTAAATGCACTAAATTGTTTACTAAGTAATCGTGAATAGACAATCAGGTGCGAATGAAACACCCTCAGACCATTTGCTTCTGATTCTCAAACACAAATAAAATTATGCAAAGATTCAGATGACGATAATACTTTTATTGGTCACCCTCTGATCCTCTGAAATCATGATAAAATGGAAACAAATGATGCACTGAGATTGAGAAATCAAATCTTTCGACTTCTTAATCAATAGATGACTGAATGAACATCATCAAGATCATATAAAATGCCAGAACTCCCGACTTTTCACCTGAACCCTGACGAATGCTTTAAATTGATGAAATACACGACAAAACGGATTGATTTATGCTATGCTGATGCAAGTGAAAAACTCAGGGTAAAATTTGGGGTATGACACACATATATTGGGAAGGAGTTCCCCATTGAGTTATATCCTCATAGGGACAAGTTTTATTTCAGTGTGCCCATCTAGTTCGATCCTAGGTTGGCATTTTCTGGCTGTTTCTTGCACTCCCCGGTGGTGTAAATGAATAATTACTCAGTAACCAGTAATCGTTCATCCCCGGCGGAGTCTGTGGTCTTCTACCCTTATACCGGTAGTTGTAAATCCTATTTGTATCCCCTTTGCGGAATAACTGTTTTGCTCATCCGTAATTGATGACAGTTATTTCTCCGTGGTTTTCTACCCAGTATCCGGTAGATATAATCCCCTTCTTGACGGTTATCTTTATCCAATATTCGGTATTGATATCCCCTCATCTTTCGGATAATTGCTCTGATCAAGCAATTTATCCCCAACGGGTCATCTCTCGTCTACCCTTCGTTGTTGGTAATGATTGTTTCTCTCCTGGATTGGTCATCATTATATACCTAGTTTCGGTATCCCAATGCCTTTTCTTTTCGGTCGATTTATCCTTTATTAACCCAGTAATCGGTTGTGGATAATCTTCCATGCGAGTATGTTATCTGCGTTCTGACGGTAATAGATAATATATCTCATGCGCTCTCTGGCCGAAGCCTTTTGTCTTTCCCCAGTCGAGTAAGATTCACATCCCCTTTTTCGGAATCGAATGTCCATCCTATAATCGAGTTTGCTTTTAACCCTCTTTCGGATGATGAGTGTCTTGGGAATATTCCCCAATTCGCGCTTCGGTTGGTCACCTATTATATGCCCAGTAACCGGTATCTCTGGTGTCCCTTCCCTTCTACTCCCTATTATGACTTTTTTGTCCCCTGTGGAGTCAGATTTTCCTGAGCCGAAGCGTACCTTTTTAGGCCTTCCTCAGATGATTTCGGATGTTTGATATCTCTCACCCTCATACCGGTCTTAGATATTCATTCTTCCCGAGCATGTTGTTCTCTCACCCTTATACCGGTGTTCAGATCACACGTCTCTTTGAGCTTATTACCCAGTAACCGATAATACCTCATCCCGCAGCTTCACCAGGAGAGTCCTGTTGGATATCCCCAGCGAAGTCCCTTAGTGGATTGTCCCCATCTGGAGTCTGGATTTTTATCCGAAGTATCTGTTAAAGATAATTTCTGTTGTATTGGCATATTCCCCAATACATGCGCCTTTGAGTCGGTTCAAGTCTTTCCAATTGATTTATTCCTTTTGGAATTCTGTTCCCTAAGCTTTGAGTCGTGTTCTGCTCACGCAATTTATTCCTCTCCTATCCCCATTAGAGGCCCCAGAGTCTCTGATCCATGGAGTGAATTACTCATATGGACTGTCAGTTTTCTCCTGATTTCTTTTCTTCTTTGTGGACACATATCCCCACAGAGTATTACCTTTTGCATACATACATTTGCATCATGAGGTCTCTTAGGGACCAAAATTCGTCTCTTTGTTATTATTTAAGCCCATTCTACCTCGTCGAGACGAAGATTTTAACCTTCACTTCTCCGGCTAGAATGACCTTAAATAGGGGCATCTGTAAGACCCCAATTTTGTCCCTAAGATCCCTCATGGCATCATAACATTTCATTTGCAAAGCCTCAAGGATCATGAGCATCTTAGTTCCCTTTGCCTTTGGGTGGGACTTCTTGAGAGTGGTTTGAGATCACCAAGCATGCTTGATTTGTATATCTTTGCTTTTCTTATTTTTTTTTACTAACCAAAAGCACAAAAATATGTCACTAACATTTTTGTTTGTAGTTTGAGCAATCACAAGGTCAAAAGCTTCAAGGAGATCCTTTTGTGCAGAGATATGGCCAAGTGAAGATGATAGCAAGCATGGTAATGGTTCCCAAAGCTCTAATCCATCAAATATGCCTCCCTAGCATCTCAATTCATCATTTTTGATCAAAGCAAGTCAAGGGGTTGGAGGTTTTGTTTCTCAAGGAAGCCCTAATTCATCTGCATACCACAATGCCTTGCTCATGAAGCAACCTCAGCCCATGGTCAAATACAATCAAGGGAAGTTCTTTAATTCATAATTTCATGCATATTTGAACTTATTTGAGTGTCCTCAATCATCAATTCATCAAGATATGAGTCATGGACTTGAGAAGTTGATCAGTCAATTCATCTAACTATTTTGAAGTGCACTGATACCTAACTTTTTATGTCTTGGTCAAATGGAGATGATCCCAAAGGCAAAAATGTTCTTAAGGACAATATGAACAACTTTCATGTTCATGAAAAAGTGATTTGAAGCTTTTAAGGTCATCATCCATTCCAAGACATTATAGGTCATTTTGACTGAAACTCTAATTTTGGGTCAACTTCCCAAGAACATAACTCATTCATTTTTTATGATTTTGAGGTGGGATCAAATGAATTAGAAATCTTAAGATGTCTACTTCAAATGTTATGTTGAACAAAATTTCAAAATCTCAAAGGAAATACATGTGATAATGCAAAACATTATAGGTCACTTTGGACCAAATGCATTGAAAGGCAAAAAAGATCAACTTCAAGTGCCCATAACTCTTTCATACAAAATCCAAATGATACAAAATTTAAGTCCATTTTTATTTTCTTGAAAAGATATACAACTTTGATGTTGGAGGTTTTTTCATTTGAGGCTTCCATCATCAAAACAGAGGGGCTTGAACATTGGCCAAATTTGGAAACCTCACCTTTGCATGTTTTGCACCTTACACTTTAAACTCAAAATTCACTAATTTCCACACTTCAAATGGATTTTTTCCCAACATAACATTTGTTCCTTACATCAATACCTTTCCAACCATTACTCACATTCTCATGTTTGGATTTGGCAATTGACATTTTCGAAGAGGAGAAGTTTTAGGCATAATTGTGCATAACATGTTGGAACTCATTACACAAGCCTATGCATTGCCAACTACACGTCCATTTCAGCTCAATTATACTTCAGATTGCATTTGGCATTGAATTTGGGCCTTCTACATGATCATGCAAGCCCATGCAAGGAATATCCACTTGCCATGCACACGAGAATTTCCACTTGCTCAGCCAATTCCACTATAAATACACAGGCTCAGCTTCATTCATGATCAACCTAATGGCGCCTGAGATGCTGCACAACTGAATCCATAACCATTACCAAAGGAACTATTTCATTTTTCTTCAAATTTTTCAGATCTAAAATTCAACTAAATCTGGTTGAATCTTTGGATCTAAAGTTCCTAGACCTTCATCCTACAGTCCATAGAACTTCTGTTTGGCCAAAGGAAGCAAGGAAGCAAGCTCAGATCTCCATAATTCAAAGGTTCTCTCCAACTGGTTTTTTCTTCGAAACTCACTACTTCTTGATCTATTTGCTTGGATATTGTGTTGGCTGAAGTCCTCTTCATAGAGGCAATTGTTTTGAGTGCTCAATTGTTGAAATCCATGAATTTCAGCATGAACACCATGTTTTTCTCTCTCTGATTTCTCTCTCTATGAGGATCTAGAGGAGAAACCAATGGTACAGGGGTGATGTACATCACCCCAGCTTTCCAATGATGTATGGATCGTGCATTTTAATTGAGTTTTAAAAACCTGTAAATTCTGGCCAGACGGTGAGTCTCACCGGAGAAGACGGTGGTTTCCACCACCGTCCCCACGTGGATGAGTCCATAGCCATTGGATCCTTTGACTCTGATCTAATCTCAGCGCTCCATTTGATTGACTTCATTTAATGCCATGTGTGATGTTGTTGACTCAAGAACACCATGCGCGCGCGTCTCCCTACCCTCTGATGCGCCACGTCAATTAATGAATTTCAATCCAACGCTTCCTGATTTTCCTTATTTTCTAATTTCTGTTTTAATTTCTTTTATTTCTTTTATTTTCAAAAATTCATATCTTCTTTATTTTTAATCCAAAAAATATGGGACCAATTGCATTCTTCTCCATTTTAATTCTAGTTTTTAAAAATGATTTTTAATATTTTTTATTTTGTCATTTAATATTTTTTGTGAATTTTCTCTTTTCTAGTTATTTTTAATTCTTTTTAAATAGTTTTTAATATTCAAAAAATACAAAAATATTTTCCTAACCTATTTGAATGATGATGGATCTATGAAAAATATTCTCATCAATTTTTTAATTGATTTGAGATTTATTTGAGATTTTAGTTCAATTAGGTTACTTTTATTCATTTTTAATTGATTAAAAATAGTTTCTAACTTTTAAAAATGCTGAAATTTTTTGTCAAACTTTGTTTGACCTTGTTGAACTTGGGACAAATCACTTGGACTTTTCAAAGTTGATTTGAAGTGATTTCGAAGTTTGACCTTTCTTTTATTTTTAATTCAAGTTTATTTTTAATATTAAAAATGCCAAAAATATTTTGCTTATTGTTTGACCTCCAATCTTCATCCCATTTCTGGTTTGTCATTGTTTGACTTTGACTTTCAATTTCATTTGGTCAACACACATGGATTGGTACATTTTATTTCATTTAATGCACTTTATTCTTTCTTTTTTTCATTTTTGCATTATTCATCTTCTTCTTCTTCTTTCTTCCTTTGGATCAATGAGTTGAAGGTTGATAAGTTAGCATTGATTAGGGAGACTTAATCTTCCTTGATTCAAATCTAATTCATCTTGATCAATTGATCAAGTGAATGGCTTTGCATTAAGGATAGGTTGTTTCCTAAACATGCAAAGGACTTAAACCAATACAAGATCAATTCTCTTTTTCTTTTTGGCATGGCAAGTTGTTGGAACTTGGTTCACTAATCAAGACTTTTAACTTGTGTTGTTGCCTACATTATTATTGACCGGCCTCAGATAGTTGTGACTTCTACATAAGTCCAATTACGATTGCTTAACATAGCGCTAAATTTGCCTTAGGGCACACTAACTACTAACATTAACCATTAACCATTAACATTTACTTTTTGCACTTTACTTTTATGCAAGTTATCATTCTTGTACATATTATTCATTTGCTTTTTCCTTTGCTCATTGGAGCACATGTTTATGTTAATGCCATTTGCCTTTTGCTCACTTGAGCATATAATTGTGTATATATCTTTTGTGCTTGTGTTTGTCTGTTTGTTGTGAACCAAATGCAAAGAATTGGGCAAATGGACTTAGACTCTAGGACTTTACCCAAGCAAATGGAGTTTGAAGAGCAACTAGGCCTCATGCCTTTAGAGTGCTTAAATGTCAAAGAGCAACTAGGCCTCATGCCTTTAGAATACTTAAAGCTTAAGGATGAACATTGAAAGGACCATATTCTAAACTCCCTCTTGTCCATTCCTTGATTGTTAATAGAACATTTTGATGTGTGTGTCTTTATGCTAGGAACTCCAACATTGAGCCAAATTGAGGAACCATTGCCATGAGCTTCTAAGAGAGAGGAATCCAAGAATTGAGGAGCCTTCCAAGAGTTCATTTGATTGTTGATTGCTTGAGTTTTTGCTTATGTGATTGCTTATTCCAAAGGATGGGAGCTACTTGGATCATCAATATGATCTCAAGAGAGGAACTCCTTTTGTGGTCTTATTCTTTATCCCTCACCTTTTGCATTGTTTAGGACTTTAGCCATTCTTCTTCTTCCCACCACTCTAACCCAAGCCAAAACTTTTGTGCAAACATTTAACACTTGCTTTCAAAATTAGAAACCTAAGCTTTATGCTTTTGATTTTCAAACTCTCTTTTCATAACACTTATTTTGAATTGAATCTTTAAGTCAACTTTGACCATTTTGTATATACTTTTCATTGGTAAATATAACCCATTCAAATGTCTTTTTTGTGGTTTCATTGGCCACTTCCTTAATCAAATTTTTCATAACCATTAGCTATTAGGTTTGAGTTATCCTTGTGGTAGATGTAATACTCACCTATATCCTTAGTGATGGACAATGAGTCTTCCATGCTTATTACAGGGTTAACCCCTCATTAGCATGTTGAAGTTATCCTCACATGGTGGATTTGTGGTTTTAGGTTGAGTTTTCTCCCTTTGATAACAAAAGACCTTAAGGATTTTGGACCAATCAATTCACCAACTCATTTTGAGATTTTTACCCCGAACTACGAGGTTTTGATCCTAATCTTTTTTAAGATGGTACGTAGGCAATGGGTTTATCCATCCAAACACAAAATGTAAATAACTTGTATATTCTCTTCTCATCTCTTCAATCATGTTTGCACAAACAAATTTTCACAAAAACATCAACCTTACAACAAATGTGAAAAGGGCTCCCTAGGAGTACCTAGGATGTTTTGGGTGCCTAACACCTTCCCATTGCATAACCAACCCCCTTACCCTAGATCTCTGACTCTCTTTTACTAGTTTTTGATTCGATAAAACTTTAGGTTTTTGTTCGCTTTCTAACCATTCCTTTGGATAAATAGAAGTGCGGTGGCGACTCGACTTGTATGATTTACCTTGGATTTAGTCAATATCTCCAATGGTAACGAATACCCCGCTATACAAAGTCATTTACTTTTATGAACTTTAAATTCAAGCCATTTATCATTTGTCATTATAAATATCATTTAACTTGTTTATTTTAATGTCATTTTCACTTTGCTCACTTGAGCCATATATTGTGATTGTATATATTGGTTTGTGTACCTTGTTTGTGTTTGTGGTCTTAGGACCTTAAACTACTTAATAAACAACAAAAACTCTTAAAAAATGTTTGTGTGGACTGTTGGATTTGATTTGAGCATTGGACTTAGAATTAGGCAACATTCCCTATGCAAAAGGACTTGGCCAATGCCAACATTTTTGAAACCAGGTTCTTGTGATTTGAGCTTTCATCTGATGCAAGTATTAAGATCCACTTGATTTCATATGCTACATGGTCTTGATGCAAATATTACTTTGAACCTGTGTCTAATGCCTTATTCTGAGCCATTCAAGGAGTATGTCATCTGATACATGGGAGCTTATGAAGAAAACTATGAAGTTGCTGGCTTGGATGTGGCTATATTTATTTGATGCCTTACTCTTCATCTTGCTTTTTTATGGGTATTTGCTTGATTCTAAAGTCTAAAGGAAAAATGGGTTTTTATATGACATTCTTGTCTATTGGATTGCATCCCATTGGTCAGATCTTTTCAACTCTTAAATTTTAATTTTTTGCTTAGGATTAGTCTCTTCATCTCCTCCCACTTCTTAAATTTCAAATTTCTCACCCTTTTCAAAAACTTTTTTTGGTTGTGACTTTTAAACTTAGACTTTATTGCAAATTAGAAACTTTGGCCTTATGTCATTGCATTTTTAAACTCTTTTCTTAAATCAAACTTGTGAATGAATCTAACCATATTGACTTAAAATTTCAAAAGACAAAAAGAACTAACACCCATTCAAACTATTTTAGGCCCATTGTGCCTCTTTTAAGTTTAAACTTTTGTTAAAAGCAATTCACTCACTTTGAAATTGATACCACAAAGAGGTTTTGATCCCTCATTTTATGTTGGTACGTAGGCACAAGTCCGAAGGTCTTGTCAAACACAAAAAAAATATAATTAATGAATTCTTTTCTCATCCCCACACTTTATTTATTACAAACATCATTTTATACCAAAAACACATACACACATAAAAAAGGGCTCCCTAGGAGTACCTAGGACACTTTGGGTGCTAACACCTTCCCTTTGTGTAACCAACCCCCTTACCTGTAATCTCTGGCATTTTATTAGTTTTGATTTGAAAACTTTTTATCTTTGGGTTTTGTTCATACTTTTCCCTTTTCCTTTGGAAACAATAAAAGCGCGGTGGCGACTCTGGTTTTATTAACGTTAAGTTTATCCATAGCTTAATGGTCATGAATTTACCGCTAGAGAAATTAAGTGGCGACTCTGCTGGGGAGAAGTCCTCAGTGGGTTTACCCTATTTTTTATGTGTATATATTTGTATATTTGATTCTTGTATATTTGTTTGTGTGATATGATCTACTTTTTGTGCTTGGTGATCTCTGAGTGGTGAGATAAGTTCTAACCCGAACTTGAGTGCAATTAAGATATGAGGATGGTATAGTCATGTTCGACTTGTGTGGAGTAGTCCTTAACAAGTTGGCTTGAGACCCATCTACTCAATGGAGACCCTTTTTGAGTTATGAATGTCACACAAGTTATTTGTGGTTAGGCATTACTTTCTCTGATTTGGGGTCCAAAGAAGATGAGGATCATAGAACATTTAACCCAACTTGGCCTATTTAGGACGTAGAACTGTTCAGATGTAGACTTGATAACAAATGTTACGCAATACTACACTCAGACGTGTTTCTCTTGAGAATATTATGGGTTGATGAGTCAATCATCCTATCTGTAGCGGGGTATTCGTTACCATTAGAGATATTGACTAAATCCAAGGTAAACCATACAAGTCGAGTCGCCACCGCACTTTTATTTATCCAAAGGAATGGTTAGAAAGCGAACAAAAACCTAAAAGTTTTATCGAATCAAAAACTAGTAAAAATGTCAGAGATCTGGGTAAGGGGGTTGGTTATGCAATGGGAAGGTATTAGGCACCTAAAGCATCCTAGGTACTCCTAGGGAGCCCTTTTCACATTTGTTGCAAAAGTTGTTGTTTTTTTTGTGAAAATTTATTTGTGCAAGCATGATTGAAGGGATGAGAAAAGCGTGTATGTTTATCTAATGTACTACTTACCAAAAGAAGGGTCAAAAGAAAATGACTCGCACGGATGTCGCATCCACTGCATACGTATCTCATCTGAATCTAAGAATCAGAGTCTTCGTAGCTCGGCTACCTATGGGTTAAAGAGGAGTGTGCTCGCTAAGACATCGGGTCTTATGCCTATGTATCTCATCTGGGATGAAAATCAGAGCAAAACGTAGTTCGACTAACTACGGGGTTAAGGGTTTGGATTTGGGGCGAACGACGTTACTACGCAATCTACCGGATGCTCGACCTTTGGAGACTTACTCGCATGTAGTAGAAGGAGTAAACGTGTTCTATGGAGATGAAAAATCAATGAGTTTGTTTGCATTTTAGGAATGCTCAGGCAAAAGGGAAGTCCTAGACGAAGGAACCTGCATAAAGTAAACACACAAAACATTGCCTCCTATCGAGGTCTTCCAGCTAAGAAAGCGGTAAAAATACGGGAAAATGTAAAAGTACCACACGGATAAAGATCCGAAGTAACAGTAATTAACGGAACAAGGAACCCAGAGATCTCTCAAGCTAGCACCATCAAAGAAAGTGAGTCAGTACAGGTAATCGGAATAAACCTCCAGGTGGTATCCCACAAATAAAGTGGAACACCAGGCAAACCATCTCCGCAAGAGTCATATGAGCCCTCACAAAACAAAACTCAATAAACAGGTTAGAGAAATAAGATAGGGTAACCAAGAGTTGCCCCCAAATCAAAATGTAACCACATGAATCATGCCATTAAAATTCACAAAAGGCTCACAAAAAGCAACCAAGTGTAGGAGGCCTAAACCTCTTGTCAAACACATGCATCAAAAGGGTATCAAATTCACTCATAATACCTCATACATTCAGAGCATTCAAATAAAAAGCATAAAGTAATGGGAATAAGGCAAACCTGACTGGAGAGATCAATGAAATTGAATTGCCCGGTTGGGTTTGCAAAGCAATCTGAAGGTTTATATGAGAGGGAATTGGTTCTTTGCCGATGAGTTCCCTTCAGTCTCTGAAGGTTGCTCTGAACTCTGTTAGCTCTTCTCTCACTATCTTTTTCCCTGCCAGGGTAATAGGAATGGAATTTTGTTTCACTGAAACTCTGAATTTATAACCTGATTTTGTGGACTTGTGGGCTCAAATGAGAGAGGCCCAAGTCCAAAAATTTACTATTATATTTTTTTTATTTATTTATTTTTATTTTTTTCGTTTTTCATTTTTTTAAACACGTGGGCTTCTCCTCGCGAGCATGACAGCTCATGAACAAACTTTTGCTCCTTCAAGATTAACGTTTTGACTGACGAATAGATCCCATTTGAACCTATGGGAAGTATCTCAAGCCATTCCCTTGTGTTGACTGATCATCTAAATAGAACCCACAAAGTGTCTTGGATGATACTCAAGCTTCAAACAAAAGATGTTAGTGACACATTTTTATGCTTTTGGTTAGTAAACAAAAATAAGAGAAACAATGATGTATAATTCAAGCATTCTTGGTGATCTCAAACCAATCACAAGCAGTCTCACCCAAAGGCAAAGGGAACCAAGATGCTAAAGATCCTTGAGGCAATGCAAATGCAATGTTATGATGCCATGAGGGATCTTAGGGTCAAAATTGAGGTCTTACAGATGCCCCTATTTAAGGTCATTCTAGCCGGAGAAGTGAAGGTTAAAATCTCCGTCTCGACGGGGTAGAATAGGCTTAAATAATAACAAAGAGACGAATTTTGGTCCCTAAGAGACCTCATGATGCAAATGTAGGTATGAAAAATGGTAGCACTCTGTGGAGATATGTGTCCACAAAAGCAAAGAATTCAAAAGCCAGTGATAATCCATATGAGCAATTCACTCCATGGGACCAAGACCCTGGGGACTCTCCTGGGGATAAAAAAGGGATAAAAATGCGCGAGCAGGTCACGACTCAAAGTGTGGGGAACAGAATTCCAAAGGGAAAAGATCCAATGGAAAGACTCGAGCTGACTCGAAGATGCAGGTATTAGGGAATATGCCAATACAGCAAAAACTATCCAAAACGGATACTTCGGATAAAATCCGGATGAAAACAATCCACTAAGGGACTTCGCTAGGGATGTCCACAAGGAGACTCCTGGGGAAGCAGCGGGACGAGGTATTACCGGTTACTGGGTAATAAGCTCAGGGAGACATGTGATCTGAACGCCAAGTATGAGGGTGAGAGATACAACATGCTCAGAAAGAGATGAATATCCAAGACCGGTATAAGGGTGAGAGATATCAAAACTTCAAAACGTCTGAGGAAAACCTAAAAGGTATACTTCAACTCAGGGATTCTGACTCCACAGGGGACAAAAAGTCATAATAGGGAGCAGAGAGGAAGGAACACCAGGGATACCGGTTACTGGGCATATAATAGGTGACCAACCAAGGCGTGAATTGGGGAATATTCCCAAAACACTCATCATCCAAAAGAGGGCTAAAAGCAAACTCGATTACAGGACGAATATTCGACTCCACAAAGGGGATATGAATCTTACTCAACTAGGGAAAAACAAAAGGCTTCGACCAAAGAGTGCATGAGATATATTATCTATTACCGTCAAAACATAGATAATATACTCGCATGGAAGATTATCCACAACCGGTTACTGGGTTAATAAAGGATAAATCGACCGAAAGAGAAAGGCATCGGGATACCAAAACTAGGTATATAATGATGACCAATTCAGGGGAGAACAATCGTCACCAACAACAACAGGGTAGACGAGAGATGACCCGCTGAGGATGAATTGCGTAATCAGGGCAATTATCCAAGCAGATGACGGGATATCATCACCGAATATTGGATGAAGATAACTGTCACCAATTAAAGATGAGCAAAAATAGTTACTCTGCAAAAAGGGAAGAAATAGGGTTTACAACTACCGGAATGAGGGTAGATAAACACAGACTCCGCCGGGGATAATAATTACTAATTATTGAGCCATTATTCATTTACCACGGGGAAACAGGAAAAGAGTCTCAAGAGACCGATCTAGGATCAAACTAGAAAGGCACACCAAATCAAGACTTGTCCCGGTGAGGATATAACTCAATGGGGAAAACCATCTCAATATATGTGTCGAGAAGGAACAAAAACAATCAACATCCACGAGGATATAACTCGGTGGGGAAAACCATCCCAATATATGTGTTGGGAAGGAACAAAAACAATCAACATCCACGAGGATATAACCCGATGGGGAATATGGAAGAAAGGATAGACGCTTTCTGCCTATGGAGCTAACTCTATATGGAGAGATCAGACACACACATCTGCTCGGGGAAGTATATCACCAAATAGCAGGAGACAGAAAACAACGATATATGGAAAAGAATGCAACATGAATATCTGAATGTTATAATTATGCATGAATATGCGTGGTTTATGTATGATGTATGCTGACAGACAAACATATCTAACACAACCAGGTCCAGGAATCAACCACCCGGTAGTATCCAATCTGCTGGGGATCAGAGATACCAGGAAGCAAAGAACTTTGCAAGGGATGAATCATCAATCATTCCAGCTGGGGACAAGAGTTATCACAGACAAGGTCCACCACACCAACAACTCTATTGGGGAATCTATCCGAGGAGATAAAGGATTTATCGGGATCAACCACCAAATACCGCTATTGCCCAAAGAGATCCAAGCTACTGAGGAAGAAAGATTGCTACTCTGCTGAAGGGAAGAGAGGTGACTCTCAACAAGCAATCCACTTGGTAGGATAAACCACAAGGGGTTCCAGAGGGAGGAGATACAGTCATGCCAGGAATATGGACAAAAATCTTGCCCCGTTGGGGATCGTACCACCCTTGGGAGAGCACTGAGGATCTCCTAAGTATCCTTTCGTCATTGTGAATGTTCACTTTGCTTAAAAAAAAATTATATAAAAAATTTGATTGTTTAAAACAATGATATTTTCTTAATCAAAACATGCAAAGCATTTGTTGAATAGAAATAGATAAGAGTGCCAATAATTGGATAAAAGGCTCAAATTTATTTGATAGAATGGTAGTCTGCGAATGGCAAGACTCCATAGATCTTTACAAATTTGAAATTGGTGATATATATTGGAAAAGGGCTACATTGAACATAATGACCATTTCTCCACCAATTCTGAATCCGATGTATTTGAAGCTTTGGCTGATAATGAGCAAGGATCTCTGACGGACGACAGTTGTAGAACAAAATCTTGTCAGGATGCAGTTACTTGCCAAATCCCTAATTTTTGCCTAGATTGCCCCAAGATGAGGTACTCAATCTAGCGGGATACATATATCATTATTATATATTTTTTGTGTCTCTAACTTTTGCCTGGATCGCCCTTTCAGGTTTTCAATCCACCGAGACGCTCATTTTTGCCTAAGCCGCCCTTTCGGGTTTTCAACTTAGCGAGCTATTCAGTTTTTATTTTTTTAGGCGAAGTATTTCTTGACTGCATCTGAATTCACAGGACGAGTGAAATCCTCCCCATCCATAGTTGTAAGTATCAAAGCACCGCCTGAAAAGGCTCTCTTAACAACATACGGACCCTCATAGTTCGGAGTCCACTTGCCCCGGGAATCGGGCGCGAAAGACAAGACTTTCTTGAGCACAAGGTCACCTTCTCGGAACACACGAGGCTTGACCTTCTTATCAAAAGCTTTCTTCATTCTCTGCTGATATAACTGACCATGGCACATGACAGTCAATCTCTTTTCTTTTATCAAGTTCAGCTGGTCATAACGACTCTGAACCCATTCAGCATCAGTCAACTTGGCCTCCATCAAGACTCTCATTGATGGGATCTCCACCTCTACTGGGAGTACAGCCTCCATGCCATAAACAAGAGAGAAAGGGGCTGTATTGAGTCTTGCCCGGTATTATGCAGCGGAAATCATAACACAACTCATCCTATGACCACACACTTTACCAGATCAGCCTCCAAGAACATACCAAGATTCAATATGTTTCAATACTAGCACAGCTGTTTCCCACAAAGGCCACTGCCAACCTCCAGAGACAGGTACACACAGTTCTTGTCATGAATGGTCCATCCACCTTCTTCAAGGGACCATTCAGGAGGATCACAGAGCCTTCCACAAGTTCCCCCATCAGTACTAACATAACTCCTTGCAAGATACCAGAAAGTATCACCCATGGATCTCATCCAGAGACAGAACAAGATGCCTGCTCTGATACCAATTGAAATTCTGGTATAGTCAGAGTTCAGATGTTCTATACGAAGTCATGACATCTGATCCAACATTGTTACTAATACAGCAAGACAATTATAACAATTGAGAACTCAGTACTCATATGCACTCTGTCACAGATGTCAAGACATCTGCTACTATACCACCATGGAAAGAAGAACATCTAGTTTTGTCCAACTAGTGCACAGACACAGTAGAGATCAAATATAGCACTTATGTTTATCGATCCTGCCCAGTTATCGGCATGATGTCTCAACATTGATTTGAACATCACCTGTTCCAACATGGTTGAACTGTAACAGACCAATCAGTCTAAACAACATCATTCAATACTGAATGTCATAACATTCTGTTTTGCAACAAGACTGCAAGCTATGTGTCAAGTCTGGTATTCTCTCCATAAACAGACTAGAAACAGACTGAGTTATAACAGACAAAATATAGTGTGCAGAAGGTAAAAACACCAGTAATTGTTAACCCAGTTCGGTACAACATTACCTACTCTGGGGGCATACCAAGCCAGGAAGAAGATCCATTATTAGCAGTATTAATTCAGAGTTAAACTCCCCCGTTTACAACTCTTCACTTAATCCCTACCCAGTGCAATCTATACCTAGGCACTCCTAGATAGAAACCTCCAGTTTCCATTCCTACCACTACAATTACCATGTAATGCTTGGACAACTTGAACATGCTTCACAGCTTCGTTCAAGAACATAACCACTCTTGCCTACAGGCTTTGAGTTACAAATAATCTCATGCTTTCAAGCAGTGAGAAACACCTGGTAACCTTCCCACAGGTTGGGAGGTTTACCTCACACATACCCCTAATTTTTTACATTGTTTGAGGCTTACAAAACCTAGGTTACAATCTACTATTTATAACCTAATCACCCAACTGGATTTGGGCCTTCAGAAATCGCAGCAAATCATTCCTTTGTTGTTACAGAGCTGGCAGAATTCTTCTGCTTCAATCAAGGTCTTCAATCTTTTATTTTCTTAAAAGATCTTACCATATCTTCATATTTAGAAACTGTATATTCACCATATATATTTCCAAATATTCTGATTGAATCCCCAAGATCTTCACATAGGAGTTAGGATATTCACCAGATCTCCTAATTAATCACAAACCAAACCAGAATTAACTGATTCAGTTTGATACACATGTGAGATGTCACGGTCCCGATGTCGTGACATCTTACATGACATGTTGGTCCAGATGTTGAACTTCTTCAACCTAACATATTAAAACAACAGAGGTGATTACATTATTTGTTTTACAAAATTAATGCCAATCTTAAGGTACTAACAATCTCCCCCTTTGGCAAATTTTAGCTAAAACAAATATCCTCTTTGTCTTTGACAGCCCCAATGCCACCACCATTGTTGGTGTACATGAGGAAGAAGATGTACAGGGATCAACTCCACCACAACCCTTCCCCTCAACAGTAGGGCTTCCTGAAGAATATGTAATGCTGAGTACATAGATAATGTAACTCAGATCACAAGACACAACTGTCTTCTTAACTCAGATCACAAGACACAACTGATATACCCAGTTAATGACTTTTGTGTCTGAACCCATCTTCTCCTTGCAACCAGATATTGCTTGCTTCTGGTGCATCTTCAGGACAATGTTTCTCTCCCCCTTTTTAGCTAAACATTTATATATGACACCTTCACAAAACCAGATCCAGGAGCAGTATGCCCAGATCTTAACAAACCCCATGGTTTAGAGGGAATGAAATGTCGCTCTTGTGAGAAGAGGAGTGCTGATACATCCTTTAATTAGGCCAGACCATGCTTAGGAATTAACGGTAGGAGTAAATGCTTGGTCAAGATCCATAAATATTTGCTGAGAATCAGTCAGAGAATCACCACCAGTATCTCAGACTATCTTTGAATACCTTTTACAGCTCTTGACTGTTTCCAGAAACAGCAGTTCCAAGACTATTCCATAAATGCTGTCAGACACGTTACAAGTTATGTCTTAACATTTGACACTGCTTTTGTCTGCATTCTTCATATATGCTCCCTATCACCGTTTTCTAAAGCTACTTTCTCACCTCCAATGGTAGCTTGACATCTGGCACCACACCTCCACATTTCCTTATATAACTTCCAGCAGGAACATAGGATATCTTATGTTAAGACATCACATATAACATCTTATGAACACTCTGTCCTTTTTATTCACAAGGCATACTATCAGCAGTTAAACCACATAACAGTAGTTTAAATTAGCAGCAGAAGCAAAACAATTACTAGTTATGGCTACTAGTAATACACACATGCACAAGGGTACTTCTCCTCCCCCTCAATCTGTGCAATAATCAACAGAATTACTAGTTATGGATGCAACTAGTAAGACACACAAATGCATAATGCACCAGGGTACTTCTTCTCCCCCTCAATCTGTGCATTCAAAACAGCTACTGATCTCCAGTACCTGTACCAGCCAGAATGTCATACTGACATCTGCTTCAACATCAGCACCTGTGCACCACATTCATATTTCCTTATGACAGAAGTTTCAGAAGAAAATCACAATATTGTCCAAGGCCATATCATGACATCCATTCAGACATTCTTCTGCTCACTCAGCCTTGACACACGTCCCATCATCTCACTAGCATACAAGGTGCCATACCTTGTTATCTGAGAGACCCATAGGCCACAAGCTTGATGAATACTTGCAGTGCAAAGACAGAACTCCCCCTGTCATGAACACCCAAACCTCCTATTGAAACTTGGAGATCACACATGAACATATCCATCATCCCAAGGTTGGACCTTCACAAACCTCCTGATTCAAAGAGAACCCAGACCACTTGATGAATGGAAAACATAAGACGCATCTTCATATCTTCAAGAGCACACCCTCTGTTCAACCCTCTTGGTTGAACACATCCACACTCTGTGTTAATTTCTCTTCTAATCAGAACAGAAAGCTACTTCACTCCATGCTCTAACTTGAGTTAGGACATCCTTCACAACATAACACCATCTGATAATCTTCAGAAATTACCGAGTCAATAGCTTGATCCACAAGAAACCAGACACAAACTCTAGCTTTCTCTCTAAATTTCGCTCAGTCTTGGTTGTGTGTACAATCAGGTTTTCTAAGTCCCTTTTTATAGAAACATTGGACACTTGAAAACCCTAAATATATTTTCCAATCAAATCTTTTCATATCAGCTGTAAAGATCTTCTTGGAAAATAAACAAATCTGGTTGATATCCCTGAAAGAATGCGCCAGCTAGCCATATCTTCAATCAACCAATGATTGCCACCAAATATGCAATCACAAAACACCAGACATTCATACTGAATGTTCTGTGTACAAGATGTCATGACATCGGGTCTGACATCTGAAAAAATCCTGCATAATCCAGTTTCCTTTTATAGCAGGTACAGCCATATCAGTTACCATGACAATGAGTATGTCAACTGAAACAATCCTGCAGCATATGTCTTCCAAGTAAGCTCCAACAGGTACAACCAATATCAGAAGCCTTGTCAATGTATGTGGCATTCTGAAACAATCCTGCTTGCATATGTTCTTCAACTCTAGCAGGTACATACACCAAGAGATGACTAGAAAACACCTCCTTTTGTCTTCAACTTACTACTTTTCTGCTCAAAAGTAACTTATCTCAGACTATCCTCAAGAATAATCAGTTGCCATATGTATATTATCTTGATTCTTCGAACTCACTCCTGAGATAGACCAAGTGCCACTGGTTGATTACCTCCTTCATGAATCCTCATATGAAAAACGTCAAATGCCATTCTTTTGACCTCTCCACGTTTATCAGACTTCTCCCAAAGATATTCTGACCTTCCAAGTGAGACTTGAACTTCAAGCTTTTTGAAGTATCCAATCTACAACCCTGTAGACCCTTCTATCTCAAGTTGATGTGCCACTTCACCAACTAGGATTCTGATGTTGAACCAAATGTCATAACATTGTGTTTTGACATCTAGCTGTTGAATTCAGCTCCTTCTTCTGCCACTTGAAAGAACTTCCTCCCTTCACAGAACAAGAGTTCAATGTTCTCATAGACTTGATTGTGGAACCAAGTTTGAGTAAACATCCTCCATCCTGCAGGTTTGCAGTTAAGTCATCCAAGCTCCCACCTTGATGAATCCCTGCTTTTTCTCCAAAGACATCAGACACTCTGATGCATGAGTCTTCAGAAGGACCAGTTAGAAACTATCCCTTCATCTATACCAAGGATTCCACTTCCTAAAGCAAAGTTGTTTCCATGATGTCAAGACTGTTGCCACTTGTTCTTGACTCCATAGTGTGCATTAGCTAATGCACTTCCTTACCTAGATCAGAAGTAAACTGATCCAAGTAACCACCATCAGGACTATGATGTTTTCTTCTTCTTGTACACACCAAGGCTGAACATGTTTCTTGCCAGGAAACCTTTTCAGAGATCACATACTTTTGCTGTCACCAAAGTGATAGATCATAAACCAATGTACTATCCTTCCTGTGATTCTGCACAGGATCAACACCATTTATCTTGACCTCCAAGGATAATCAATTAAATACTTGTACTTGGCACAAGTAGACATTGATCTTAAATCCTTTCCCAATATTCCTTTCAGATACTTTCACCATAAGAATACTTTGAAAATACTCTTCTAGTGTCAACATCTTCTGCTTGCAAGCACTTCAACAGTTTTGAAAATCTTCCCAGATTAAATTCACCCTTAGGAATGAGAGAGATGAATTCTTCCTTGCAAATGTGTCACACAACCACCAGAACTCATGTGACATCAGTCAACAGCCAACCAGACCCTAGGCTGACCGGACGTGAGGAGGTTAACCAAAACTCCCCCTCAAATTAACAATCATGGAAACTCCACACCAATATCCATGCATTGTGCACACATGTCTCAGCATGACATACACCATCCCTACCAATCAGACTCAAGCTGACCATCAGTACTAGTGAAAGAAACCAACACCAGCCAATAGTAGATATGCATTGCCAGAGCATACTACCTCAACCAACCTCTGAATCTTCATATTCTCACTCCTTGAAAGAACTGCCACTTCTGTGCGTGGTGTTTGAATAACAAGATTCATGGTCCCAATGGCAATCAGGTTACCTTATTATTGACTTCTAACATCCAGGGGACATGTCTTCATAGTAGTTCAGGGAACAACTATCCAATCCTGACCAATCTATATGAATAAGACAGACAGCAGGAAATTGCACCATGTCGCATCTCACCCACCTTCACTTTTAGAGACAAGACGTCTAAAAGTGAACTTCTTGGGCTCACATACAGTCGACCCTATCCTCGTCACCTTAGCACACCCAGATGTCTCCTCTTCCAGGTCAGGAGTAGGTTCCAAACAAAAGTAACCCTTTGTTTGACACCTAAGCACATCTGCTCTTCAACCAGTAGCTGCATACTTGTCGAATCAACATGTTCTAACATCACCTAGAACATTAGTTCCACCTTCTTGGAACAAAAACCTCCTTGAAAGTCTTCAAGGTCTTCATATCCACTACCCAAGAGAGTAAAAGAATCAGTGATCAAGTGATTCTTACAATCCTGAAGTGAGAACGTCATGATGAGTGGACTTGAGGAGACTCAAGTATCTTTGACATCTTCAGTAGATTATGATGAAAACTTGAATACAGCAGCCTTTCATCCATATGAGGGAAAAAACTTCATCAGAGTTTGAGTCTTGCTCGGTATTATGCAGCGGAAATCATAACACAACTCAACCTATGACCACACACTTTACCAGATCAGCCTCCAAGAACATACCAAGATTCAATATGTTTCAATACTAGCACAACTATTTCACACAAAGGCCACTGCCAACCTCCAGAGACAGGTACACACAGTTCTTGTCATGAATGGTCCATCCACCTTCTTCAAGGGACCATTCAGGAGGATCACAGAGCCTTCCACAAGTTCCCCCATCAGTACTAACATAACTCCTTGCAAGATACCAGAAAGTATCACCCATGGATCTCATCCAGAGACAGAACAAGATGCCTGCTCTGATACCAATTGAAATTCTGGTATAGTCAGAGTTCAGATGTTCTATACGAAGTCATGACATCTGATCCAACATTGTTACTAATACAGCAAGACAGTTATAACAATTGAGAACTCAGTACTCATATGCACTCTGTCACAGATGTCAAGACATCTGCTACTATACCACCATGGAAAGAAGAACATCTAGTTTTGTCCAACTAGTGCACAGACACAGTAGAGATCAAATATAGCACTTATGTTTATCGATCCTGCCCAGTTATCAGCATGATGTCTCAACATTGATTTGAACATCACCTGTTCCAACATGGTTGAACTGTAACAGACCAATCAGTCTAAACAACATCATTCAATACTGAATGTCATAACATTCTGTTTTGCAACAAGACTGCAAGCTATGTGTCAAGTCTGGTATTCTCTCCATAAACAGACTAGAAACAGACTGAGTTATAACAGACAAAATATAGTGTGCAGAAGGTAAAAACACCAGTAATTGTTAACCCAGTTCGGTACAACATTACCTACTCTGGGGGCATACCAAGCCAGGAAGAAGATCCATTATTAGCAGTATTAATTCAGAGTTAAACTCCCCCGTTTACAACTCTTCACTTAATCCCTACCCAGTGCAATCTATACCTAGGCACTCCTAGATAGAAACCTCCAGTTTCCATTCCTACCACTACAATTACCATGTAATGCTTGGACAACTTGAACATGCTTCACAGCTTCGTTCAAGAACATAACCACTCTTGCCTACAGGCTTTGAGTTACAAATAATCTCATGCTTTCAAGCAGTGAGAAACACCTGGTAACCTTCCCACAGGTTGGGTGGTTTACCTCACACATACCCCTAATTTTTTACATTGTTTGAGGCTTACAAAACCTAGGTTACAATCTACTATTTATAACCTAATCACCCAACTGGATTTGGGCCTTCAGAAATCGCAGCAAATCATTCCTTTGTTGTTACAGAGCTGGCAGAATTCTTCTGCTTCAATCAAGGTCTTCAATCTTTTATTTTCTTAAAAGATCTTACCATATCTTCATATTTAGAAAATGTATATTCACCATATATATTTCCAAATCTTCTGATTGAATCTCCAAGATCTTCACATAGGAGTTAGGATATTCACCGGATCTCCTAATTAATCACAAACCAAACCAGAATTAACTGATTCAGTTTGATACACGTGTGAGATGTCACAGTCCCGATGTCGTGACATCTTACATGACATGTTGGTCCATATGTTGAACTTCTTCAACCCAACATATTAAAACAACAGAGG
The DNA here is from genome assembly GCF_024323335.1 of Lathyrus oleraceus. Classification (NCBI taxonomy): domain Eukaryota; kingdom Viridiplantae; phylum Streptophyta; class Magnoliopsida; order Fabales; family Fabaceae; genus Lathyrus; species Lathyrus oleraceus. The sequence goes on along the minus strand of NC_066582.1, from coordinate 439,051,456 downwards.
TGATTACATTATTTGTTTTACAAAATTAATGCCAATCTTAAGGTACTAACACAATCTTCAGACCCCAAGTTGACTGTTTCCAAATTCTCAAGATGCGGCTGAATGATCTTCCGTTCATGCTCAAGTAGACGGGTAATCTCATCAGGAATCTCTTCAACATCATCTTCCTCTGCCTCAAATACAGGGAATTAAAAATTGGGAGATGGTGTTGGGTCATTATGTTCAATGGGTCTAGAAATCAACCTGCATAATGATTTTGGATATGAAAAGCTTTAGAATTCAAACAAGGCAAATCATTATGCATATGGAAAGATTGATTTTATTCTATTTTTTAGGGTTTTATGTGATCACCAATTTCATGCAAAAAGCAAAAAGGGAAAATAAATGGAAAAACAAACATTTAACATGAATTTATTGAATGAAAATATCATTGTATTTATGCGCCAACAATGTCATCACTCCTCCTTTTGGCATGGGAGAAGGGTTTTCAAACAAAGTGATTATTACATTGACTTATGGACAACTGTCGGAATATCCACAGCGACCCAATTGTTGCAGACCCCACCAGGGATGATGAAGTTGCCAGAATCCTTTGTATCTTCTTCTAAAACGGCAACGGCCTCCTCATCTAGACTAGTGTGGATGAAACCTCCACTCTTGAATAACCCTTGCTTGTTGAAAGTGCCAGAAGAAAAGCCTATGCCAGCCCGGGATTCGTTGTCTAAGTGATCCATCAGTCTTGAAATGTTGGCTCTAGTGTAGTACCGGTGAGTCAGCTTGTCTTCAAAATAAATGAAGGACACAGAGTTAGACCACAGGGCAAGGGACCGGAAACAGAACCTGCTTATGCGTATGATGCATGCAATGTTTGTGCATATGATTTGTTTTTTATTTCAAAGGAACTTTAGAGTTTTATTTGCAAATCTTGGAAATATTAAGCATTTTATCACATGTGGAAATATCTCATCAAATAATATCAGGGAAAAGAAGTGCAGCATCGCCAATCATATACAAGAGAAAAGGAAAATAATCATCCTATGGATCCCTAGAAACAATCATCTAAAGCTCGGGACACAGGAAGATAAGATGCGCGAAGCCTCTACACCTCCCTCTCATAGGCTGCCTCCATATCGGCCTTCTCTTTGGTGACTCGATCATACCTCCTCTTCCAGAACTTAGAAGACTGAGGAAGTAGAGAAGTACATACATCATCAGGGTCATCAATAACCTGATGCTCAAGAAACTCAATCAACGCATCCTTCTCCTTAATCTGCTGAAGCAACTCCTCACATTCACGGATCCAGGCACGTGAACGGTCTTCGTCTCTCAACTCCTCTACTCCTTGATTAGGGAGGGTTGAAGGCCCAGCCATAATCATAGGTGTAGGTCTCGGATACTCGTAAGGCATGAGATACTCAGACGCTCTCTTCCTTACCCAAGCAATGTATGGCTCCGAAACGATGCAATTCTTAGGACCCAACTCTTTTCTTCCTTTCTTATGAATCTTGCGCCAAGCGCGGACCATCCTAGCTTTCAAGCCTTGGGGATCTTTACCATCCTGAAAGAATACACCCTCTAACAGAATGTTATTAGGTTTATCCTTTAGGGGGAACCCAAGCTGACGACGTGCCAAAATAGGGTTGTAGTTAATCCCATCACACGTACCAAGAAGAGGTACATTGGAGAATTCGCCACAAGAGTCAATAATCTGCACACCATCATACACACGGTTATACCAAGAGATATCATCATTAGTGAGAGACATAAGTCTCGTGGACCACCGTAGACATTCCTTGTTCTCCTTGAAAGCGACCGTCTGAGGTAAGTGAGAAATAAACCACTTATACAACAGAGGCAAACAACACACAATGGCTCCACCACCCTTTGCATTCCTCATGTGCAAAGAGAAATAGGTATCGCCCTACAGAGTCAGAACGGGATTAAGAGTAGAGAAGATCCTAATAGCGTTCACATCCACAAACTTGTCGATGTTGGGGAACAATACCAATCCATAGATGAGAAGTACAAATATGGCTTCAAAGGCATCCTCACTCATGGTCTTCCCATATATAGTGGCTTGAGAAATAAGGAACTCAGAAGGGAGACCTTGAAATCCACCTTTGGTAGTCATATGAACATCAACCAGAGATTCATTTATATGCAACATGTCATCTATCTCTTGAGAAGTAGGAATATTCTCCAAGCCACTGAACGGCAACTGATCCAGAACAGGTATACCCACAAGGTAAGCATACTCCTCAAGTGTAGGCAAAAGCTGAAAATCCGGAAACGTGAAGCAACAATACAAGGGATCATAAAACTGCACCAATACACTCACCAACCCTTCATCCACCTGAGTAGTCAGAAGAGGAAGAAGCTTCCCAAAACGAGCCTTGAAACCCAAAGGATCTAATACATAGGATGTCAGATTCCTTAACTCTTTCAAATCTGGTTGCCTGAAGCTGTACTTCTTTGTATTCCTTCTTTGTCTTTCCATGTCTGACTATTTTGCAAATAAACCCCTTAAGTTCCTTGAAAATTTTCTTTATTATTGATGATATTAATGCAAATGGGTGCATGAATGCAACAATCACACTCAAGGATCAAGCAAAGCACACCAAACAAAGGTCATGGGATGGATCATGTTATCCTTAATATCAACCATCCATTTTGGTGGATTATGGTTTACACCTTATCAACACCCAAGTTCCATTGATATTAAGGATACCTGAACGGATCAACCATGAATCAAGGGTTTGTTGTAAGTCATGAGCATGGAGTTTAGGTTAAGAACCACCCAAAGGGAGTGTACTAAGGTTTAAACCTGCCAAACATGTTCTACAAAAGGTTCCCATAGTCATCATCCCATCTTTTGGATATTATCGGAGAAACGACTACTCGTATTCCAAAAATATTCTCAAGAGAGACTCTTATGAGTGTAGTATCGCGTAACAATCGTATCAAATCTTACACTTGAACGACTTTCGCACTACATCCTACGTATAGGCCAAGATGGGTTTGGTAAACTAAGGTCCTTGGCTTCTAAGGTCTATATTGGAAAGAGTAATGTCTAACCACAACTACTTGTGTGACATTATTGATCCCAACATGACCTCCACCAAGTGAATGGACTTGCAAGTCAACTTGCTAAGGAATAACTCCACACAAGTCGACAAGACTATGCCATTCTCCTATCCTAAGTGCAGTCGAGTCCGGGTATAGAACTCATCTCACGAAGATCACCAAGCATACAAGGAATTAATATCAAACAATTCAATCATTACATACAATACAGTAATCCCAAATTGCACAAAAATTATGTCACAAAATAATACAATACAACAAATATGAAAAGTAGGCAAAACCCATTAGGATTTATACGTCCCCAGCAGAATCACCACTTTTATATAGCGGGGTATTCGTTACCATTAGAGATATTGACTAAATCCAAGGTAAATCATACAAGTCGAGTCGCCACCGCACTTCTATTTATCCAAAGGAATGGTTAGAAAGCGAACAAAAACCTAAAAGTTTTATCGAATCAAAAACTAGTAAAAATGTCAGAGATCTGGTTAAGGGGGTTGGTTATGCAATGGGAAGGTATTAGGCACCCAAAGCATCCTAGGTACTCCTAGGGAGCCCTTTTCACATTTGTTGCAAAGGTTGTTGTTTTTTTTGTGAAAATTTATTTGTGCAAGCATGATTGAAGGGATGAGAAAAGTGTGTATGTTTATCTAATGTACTACTTACCAAAAGAAGGGTCAAAAGAAAATGACTCGCACGGACGTCACATCCACTGCATACGTATCTCATCTGAATCTGAGAATCAGAGTCTTCGTAGCTCGGCTACCTATGGGTTAAAGAGGAGTTTGCTCGCTAAGACATCGCGTCTTATGCCTACATATCTCATCTGGGATGAAAATCAGAGCAAAACGTAGTTCGACTAACTACGAGGTTAAGGGTTTGGATTTGGGGCGAACGACGTTACTACGCAATCTACCGGATGCTCGACCTTTGGAGACTTACTCGCCTGTAGTAGAAGGAGTAAACATGTTCTATTGAGAAGAAAAATCAATGAATTTGTTTGCGTTTTAGGAACGCTCAGGCAAAAGGGAAGTCCTAGACGAAGGAACCTGCATAAAGTAAACACACAAAACATTGCCTCCTATCGAGGTCTTCCAGCTAAGAAAGCGGTAAAAATACGGGAAAATGTAAAAGTACCACACGGATAAAGATCCGAAGTAACAGTAATTAACGGAACAAGGAACCCAGAGATCTCTCAAGCTAGCACCATCAAAGAAAGTGAGTCAGTACAGGTAATCGGAATAAACCTCCAGGTGGTATCCCACAAATAAAGTGGAACACCAGGCAAACCATCTCCGCAAGAGTCATATGAGCCCTCACAAAACAAAACTCAATAAACAGGTTAGAGAAACAAGATAGGGTAACCAAGAGTTGCCCCCAAATCAAAATGTAACCACATGAATCATGCCATTAAAATTCACAAAAGGCTCACAAAAAGCAACCAAGGGTAGGAGGCCTAAACCTCTTGTCAAACACATGCATCAAAAGGGTATCAAATTCACCCATAATACCTCATACATTCAGAGCATTCAAATAAAAAGCATAAAGTAATGGGAATAAGGCAAACCTGACTGGAGAGATCAATGAAATTGAATTGGCCGGTTGGGTTTGCAAAGCAATCTGAGGGTTTATATGAGAGGGAATTGGTTCTTTGCCGATGAGTTCCTTTCAGTCTCTAGAGGTTGCTCTGAACTCTGTTAGCTCTTCTCTCACTATCTTTTTCCCTGCCAGGGTAATAGGAATGGAATAGGAATGGAATTTTGTTTCACTGAAACTCTGAATTTATAACCTGATTTTGTGGACCTGTGGGCTCAAATGAGACAGGCCCAAGTCCAAAATTTTTTGTTATCTTTTATTTATTTTATATTTTATTTTATATTTTATTTTTGTTTTTTGTTTTTTTTTTAAACACGTGGGCTTCGCCTAGCGAGCATGACAGCTCATGAACAAACTTTTGCTCCTTCAAGATTAACGTTTTGACTGACGAATAGACCCCATTTGAACCTGTGGGAAGTATCTCAAGCCATTCCCTTGTGTTGACTGATCATCTAAATAGAACCCACAAAATGTCTTGGATGATACTCAAGCTTCAAACAAAAGATGTTAGTGACACATTTTTGTGCTTTTGGTTAGTAAACAAAAATAAGAGAAACAATTATGTAGAATTCAAGCATGCTTGGTGATCTCAAACCAATCACAAGGAGTCCCACCCAAAGGCAAAGGGAACCAAGATGCTAAAGATCCTTGAGGCAATGCAAATGCAATTTTATGATGCCATGAGGGATCTTAGGGTCAAAATTGGGGTCTTACACTAACCTGTAATATCCGATAGATGGAATTAAGACTCTGAGAACTTTTTAGAACATGATCTACATGTTTTATCCTTAGTACACTCCTTTGGGATGATTCTTAACCAGACTCCATGCTCGTGACCCACAATAAACCCTTGATTCTTGGTTGATCCAATCAAGTCTTGTCAATGTCAATGGAACTTGGGTGTTGATAAGGTGAAAACCATAATCCACCAAAATGAATGATTGATCTTGACAATGACTTGATTCATCCCTTGAACTTTGTTTGTTTGCCTTGTGTGTGATCCCTTATTTGTGATTGTTGCATTCATGCATTCATGCGCATCATGACATTCATCACATGAAAAATAGCTTCAAGGAACAAAGGTTTTATTTGCAAATATTTTCAGACCATGGATTATGGGCGAAGGAACACTAAGAAGTACAGTTTCTAATGTCCCGACTTGAAAGAGTTAAGGAAGCTATCATCTTTTGTATTAGAGCCCTTGGACTTCAAGCAATGTCATGGGAAGCTTCTATCTGTGTTATCTACTGATGTGGTTGAAGGACTCTTGAGTGTGTTGGTTCAGTTTTATGATCCTCTTTACCGTTGCTTCACTTTTCCCGATTATCAGCTTATGCCTATGTTGGATGAGTATGCCCATCTCTTGGGAATACCTGTTTCTGACAAAGTTCCTTTTAAGGGATTAGAGAAGATTCCTAAATATCATCTTATAGCTGAAGCTCTTCATCTGAAGAAGTCTGAGATCGAGGCTCATTGGATGAAGAGAGGAGGAATGTTTAGGTTAAGTTCTGAGTTCCTTATTGGGAAAGCTACTGCCTTTTATCAAGCCGGTAGTGTGGATGCTTTTGAAGCCATCTTTGTGTTGCTCATCTATGGTTTGGCTTTGTTCCCTAACATTGACGATTTTATTGATATTAACACCATTAGAATCTTCTTGATTGGTAATCCTATACCTATTTTGTTGGGTGACATGTACTTCTCTTTGCATCTAAGGAATTCTAAAGGTGGTGGAACTATTGTGTGTTGTGTTCCTCTTCTGTACAAGTGGTTTATTTTGCACTTGCCTCAGACGCCTGCTTTTGTGGAAAATAAACAATGTTTACGGTGGTCTCAGAGACTTATGTCCCTCACTAATGATGACATAGTTTGGTATGACTCTACATTAAGTAGCTTGGATATTATTGATAGTTATGGTGAGTTCTCTAATGTTCCTCTCATTGGTACACAAGGAGGAATCAACTACAACCCTGCTCTGGCTCATCATCAACTTGGGTTCCCTTTGAGAGACAAACCTAATAACACTCAGTTAGAAGGTATTTTCTATCAAGAGGGTAAAGATCCCAAACATTTGAAGCAGAAGATGATACACGCTTGGCATAAGGTGCATAGAAAAGGAAGATCCGAGCTTGGTCCATGCAATTGTGTAACTTTGGAAGCTTACACTTCTTGGGTGAAGAAGAGAGCTTTGGAATTGAAGATGTCATATGCTTGTTAAAGACCTATGTCTATGGTTGTGGTTGAGCCATTAACTCTCCCTAACCAAGATGTAGAGGAGTTGGAAGACGCACTCGCCAAGATGAAGCAAGAGAAGGATATGTGGGAAGAGTGGTTCCATGCTTTAAGCCAAAAGCATGAGGAGTTGCAGCTTGAGTCAAAGGACAAAGATGCGCTTATTGAACTTCTTGAAGACCCGGCAGTAAAGAGCCACAGAGAGCCAGAGGGTCCATCTTCCTCTAGAATGCCTCAGCCTTCCGGTGCTCGAAAGAAGATTGTTGATCAGCTTGTCCTCGAGAAGGCTCAGATGAAGACTTCTTTTGAGTCCGGGATTCGATGCATCCGAAGGAAATACGCGCCTCTGACACTGTTGTTAGGGGATCCTTAGGATGATTAGTTTCCCTTTCTCTTTTATTTATTCTTTGGTTTCTGAAATTGTACTCAGTGTAATCCTTCCAAATTATATGAATAAAAGAGATTTTTATGGTTAATCTGATTGTCACAATTGTGATTATTATATATTTGCAAATAAAATAGTATGTTCCTTGAAAATAAAAACAATCTGAATATTGAATTTCATGCATCATTTGCATAACAGGTTTTTTCTTCCGCCAGATGTCTTATTGGTTATTCTTCTGTGCTTCAGCCAAGCTGACTCACCAATACAACACTCGTGTCAATCAACTAAGAATCATGGAACACTTGGAACAAGAGAATCGAAAGTTGAAGGACGAAATTGCTCGCTTGACTGCCATGATGGAGTCTGTTTTAGGTGCTCAAAGCCAGTCTTCTCCAGCGCCCACAACTCCTCCTCCTTAGAGGACTGTCATCTCAGAGGTTGCTAACTCAACCGTGCCTGCCACTCAGTTTGTTGTGACTATGCCTTCCGGATTCCCATAGGGAATGCCACCGAACTTTGTGCCTGAAGGGTTTGTGCCTACTTTTGCTTCTATGCGGACATCTAGCCCGATTATGTCTGTTCCGCCTCCAGTTGTTCACACTCAGCTTCGTGTTGAGGACACCATCTACCATTCCGAGCCATTTGAGGGTCTGAATGTTTATGAGAAGATGGATGATATGAAAGACCAGCTCCTTGAGCTACAAAAGGAATTGAAGATCTTGAGGGGAAAGGATTTGTTCGGTAAGAGTGTTGATGAAGTCTGCTTAGTGCCAAATGTCAAGATCCCAATGAAGTTCAAAGTCCTTGACTTTGAAAAGTATAAGGGAAATACTTGCCTTCTTAGCCATCTTGTTATGTATGCCAGGAAAATGTCGATGCAAACTAATAATGATCAGTTATTGATTCACTACTTCCAATACAGTCTGATTGGTGCCACTCTGAGGTGGTACATGGGATTGGTGTTGAAAAGTATATCTTCGGCAAATATTTTTATATCGTATCCACAGAGATTGGTTGATATTACCGCCGTTCTATAATCCGATTTGTTATTAGTTTAGAAAGTAACAAAGTTGTTTTCTTTGGAAAATTATCTTGTGAGTAAATGTCACTAAAAATAGTAAAATGGTTTTAATCAAATGTAAAAGCTTGGCAAGATTGGAGTTCACTATTTCAAATGCTTATGATTCCTCACGATAACTATATAGATTTAAGAGTATTGATGATGTTCAAGTATCCTCTCAAAGTCATTTATGTCTAAATGATATTGTGATAATCACTATATTGATCCTTAGACGATCTCTCCACCTAACTATCAATATAGCAATCTTTAATGTTTAATACTAAAGAAGAGTAATGAATAAATCTATCTCTACAACTTATTCATTACTTTGAAAATCTGTTTTATGTCAAGACTCAAATAATCTCTCTCGACAACTACTCAAATCTGGTTTTCAACTTAGGGCAAAAACAGTATTCAATACATCAACAATATTTATCATATATATAAATCAAATGGAATACATAAGCATATGAGAATAGCTACTACCTCCAATCTTGACAAAAGGGAGTTTATCTCCTCATCATCATTGTTACAAAACAGAATGTTAATGGAAGAAAAAACTCTCTTCTTCTCTCTTACAAAATATCTCAATGTATCAATTTCTGAAATAATAATGAATGCCCTAGAATAATGTGTTCTCATGTCCTAAAAGAGTTGACATTTCCTTAATTGATCATTTCCATCCCAAACAGAAAAGCTATTCCAAGACAGACACCAAAATGGCAAGACAGCTGGTCATGAAGGACAACACTTTTGACCCAAAATCAGCTTGCTGGATTCGCAGCCTTCGCGGCGCGAAGTAGGTTTGCGGCGCGAACTGAAGCTTATCCAGCTTCCTTGCTTTGCAAGCTTCATCCAAAATCTTCCAATTTGTGATGTTGCTTTCCAAAAGCTCTTTCATCTAAACTTCTACAAAACTAACAAATTTGTGAAATGACTATTCAAAGCAAAATAAATTAAATCTAATTGCATTTATACCAATTAACAAGAATAAAAGTGTATAATTACATCAAGTTTGGTAAAAGGGACCAATAAAATGATATAAAAAGTAGTACTAATTGGTCCCTAACAATTGGATAGTGCAAGTGTTCACACGTTCAATGATTTGGGTGAGGATTTTGTGAAGCAGTATAAGTACACTGTAGACATGGCGCCCAATAGAGACCAGCTGAGGTCGATGTCTCAGAAGGACAAAGAGACATTCAAAGAGTACGCCCAGAGGTGAAGAGAGCTTGCCGCTCAGATCAACCCTCTGTTGGAAGATAAAGAGATGACCAAGATTTTCCTTAAGACCCCGAGTTCATTTTATCACGAACGGATGATTGCTAGTGCCCCCAGTGACTTTACCGAAATGGTGAGCATGGGGATGAGGTTAGAAGAGGGTGTCCGTGAGGGACGTTTGTCTAAGGAAGAGGTATCATCGAGCAAGAAGTATGGTAGCAGTTTCGTTAGGAAAAAGGAAGGCGAAACCAATGCAGTATCAATGGGGAGGCAAATGAGGCCTCAGGTCAAAATAAGTCCGCAATCACGTCAACATCATCATCAAGTTTCATCTGTTATTACGGTATTTTCAAACAATCTATCAATGCCAGTTCAACAACAACGTCAACAACAACCCAAACAAAGAACAAACAACTACAACAACAACACCAACAATAATAATGAACAACATTTTGAAAGGAAAAAGGTCTCTTTCAACCCTATTCCTATAACATATATCGAACTTTATCCATCTTTGGTTCTCAAGAACCTACTTCAACCTAAAAATCCGCCACAAATTCCATAACCACTTCCATAGTGGTATAAGCCAGAACTCCGATGTGCCTTTCATCAAGGAGCTCCCGGCCATGATATCGAGAATTGCTACCCTTTGAAGTATGAGGTCCAGAAGTTAGTGAAGAGTAGGATGGTGTTCTTTGAGGACCGTACGCCGAATGTGAAAGCTAACCCATAGCCTGCTCATGGTAATTCCTCTGTTAATATGGTAGATGTTTGTCCAGGAAGTTTCCGAGTATTCGATGTGCGACGTATTCGTAGATCCTTGGTAGAAGTGCATAAGACCCTGTGTACTATCAGTGATTGTGAGCACGACCATGACGGTTGTGCGATTTGTAGTGTAAACCCCTGTGGGTGTTCAATTGTCAAGAGAGATATCCAGAAGTTGATGGATGAGAATGTAATCCAGATTTAATAGTTGAGGGATATAGATGATATAAATGTGATAATTCTTGTGGTTAAAACCCCAGAGCTGGTGGTGATTCAGTTTGATAGCAGCAACAGTAACAACATCAATAGATCGGTATCGCCGTTAGTGATACGGTTAGCGGTCCCCGTCTCGTATGCATCCGATAGAGATGTTCCATATAAGTATAATGCTACTATATTGGAGAATGGTCAAGAGGTTCAGTTGCCTATGACTAATTCCATTGTGAACATTGCTGATGTTACGAAGGTGACCCGTAGCGGTCGTGTTTTTGGTCCCGTTTTCCCAAAAGATGTGGAAGATATTGGTAAGAAGGTTGATGTACCTGCAACAAATCCAGTTAGTGCTCTAAAGTGTCAGTCTGGTGAATCCAAAAATTTGAAGCCTATTGATGATGATGAGGTACTATGATTAGTAAAGAAGAGTGAATTCAATATGGCGGAGCAGCTGCTCCAAACTCCTTCAAAAAAATTTGTGTTGTCTCTGCTTATGAATTTTGAAGCACACAGAGAAGCATTGCAAAGAGTGTTGGAGCAAGAGAACGTGGAACACGATGTTACTGTGGGTCAATTTGACCATATTGTGGCTAACATCACTTTCTGCAACAACTTAAGTTTCTGTGATGAAGAACATCCCGAGGAAGGCAGAAATCACAATCTGGCGCTACATATATTAATGAATGGTAAGGATGATGTGTTGTCAAATGTGTTGGTTGATATCGGTTCTTTATTGAATGTACTCCCCAAGTCAACTCTGTCAAGGTTATCATATCAAGGCGCCCCTATGAGGTACAGTGGCGTGATTGTTAAAGCATTTGATGGTTCTCGCAAGACTGTTATAAGAGAAGTGGACCTTCCTGTGAAGATAGGTCAGGGTGATTTCCATATTACTTTTCAAGTAATGGACATCTACCCAGCCTATAGCTTCTTATTAGGAAGACCATGGATCCATGAGGCTGGAGCTGTTACATCCACACTGCATCAAATGTGGAAATTTGTGAAGAATGGCAAGCTCGTCATTATGAGCGGAGAGAAATCATTGTTGGCAAGTCACCTGTCGTCTCTTTCGTATGTGGAAGCTGAGGATGAGATTGGAAATCCGTTCCAAGCTATATCTATTGCTGAAGAGAAGAAAGTTGGGGCACCTATGTCCTCTTTTAAAGATGCTCAGAAGATTATTGAAGATGGCAATTCTGGTCAGTGGGGCCGAATGGTAGAGGTCGTCGAGAACAAGAATCGAGCCGGTATGGGTTTCCAGCAAGGGATGTCTGTTGTCAAAGCTGAAGATATGCAACCTAGTTTCCGTAGCGGAGGGTTCATCCATGGTAATGAACAATAGTCAGTTGCCATGATCGAGGGTGACGAAGATGAAGACTACACCAATTTTGTGACGCATGGAAACGCTTGCAACAATTGGATCTTTGTTGATGTTCCTGTTATTGTCCATCGCTCTAAGTAATTGTTTTTATTATTTTTGAAAAAATCCTTCTCCTATTCCTAAGAGAGAAGTGAACATTGTTGGCATATTTCAAATTAATTATCAACAAAATGCAATTATATTCATCCACATCTATGAAGTTTTATTTTTACTTTTTACTTTTCTGAAAATGGTAACCACATAAAACATAAAAAAAAAATTCTCCATCTGCATAATATTTGGTCACAATTCACTTCTCTAAAATCAAAATATCAAATCATTATGCAGATTGGTTTCTAAACCATTGAATACAATGATCCTACTCCTTCTCCAAACTTTAAATTCCTTGTGTTTGAGGATGAGGAAGAAAGTGATGAAGAAGTGTCTGATGAATTGTTTCGTCTACTTGAGTACGAGGAAAAAGCCATTTAGCCATTCAAAGAACAAATTGAGTTAGGCAACTTAGATTTCAAAGATGATGTGAAGGAAGTCAAGATTGGGTCTCAACTGTGTCCCGAGGTTAAGAAGGGGTTGATTGATCTTCTTCGAGAGTATTTAGATGTGCTTTCTTGGTCCTATCAAGACATGCCTGGTTTAGATTCTGAGATTGTGGAGCATAGATTGACGTTGAAACCAGAATGCCCGCCAGTAAAGCAGAAGTTGAGGATGATTCATCCTGATATGGCAATGAAGATCAAAGAGGAAGTGCAGAAGCAGATTGATATTGGTTTCCTTGTTACTGCTGAGTATCCGCAATGGGTGGCCAATATTGTGCCTGTTCCGAAGAAGGATGGAAAAGTCCGTATGCGTGTTGATTACAAAGATTTGAACAAGGCTAGTCCGAAAGATGATTTCCCTCTGCCACACATTGATATGTTGGTAGATAATACAGCTAAATTCAAAGTCTTTTCGTTTATGGACGGATTTTCCGGTTATAATCAGATCAAAATGGCACCCAAATATATGGAGAAGACCACATTTATTACACCTTGGGGAACATTCTGTTATAAAGTGATGCCTTTCGGTTTAAAGAATGCTGGTGCAACCTACCAGAGAGCTATGACCATTCTTTTTCATGATATGATGCATAAAGAGATTGAAGTATATGTTGATGACATGATTGCTAAATCAAGTGATGAAGAAGAATATGTTGAGCATTTGTTGAAGCTATTCAAGCGTTTGAAGAAGTACAAACTCCGCTTGAATCCTAATAAGCGTACATTTGGTGTTCGTTCTGGTAAGTTGTTGGGCTTTATTGTCAGTGAGAAAGGTATTGAAGTTGATCATGCCAAGGTCAAATCAATACAAGAGATGTCTGCGCCCAAAAATGAGAAGCAAGTCAGAGGTTTTCTCGGCCGCTTGAATTATATCTCGGGATTTATATCGCATATGACTGCCACGTGTGTGCCTATATTCAAGCTTCTTTAGAAAGATCAGTCTTGTGATTGGACCGAGGATTGCCAAAAAGCTTTTGACAGTATCAAAGAGTATCTGCTTGAGCCTATGATTCTGTCTTCACCTGTTGAAGGAAGACCGTTGATCATGTATTTAACTGTGCTTAATGAAAGTATGGGTTGTGTTCTAAGTCAGCAAGATGAAACTGGAAAGAAAGAATATGAAATTTACTACCTCAGTAAGAAATTCGCCGACTGTGAGACTCGGTATTCTATTCTTAAAAAGACTTGTTGCGCATTGGCTTGGGCTGCTAAGCGTCTGCGTCAGTATATGTTGAATCATACCACTTGGTTGATATCCAAAATGGATCCAATCAAGTATATTTTTAAGAAGCCTGCTTTAACTGGGAGGATTTCCCGTTGGCAGATGTTATTGTCAGAGTATGATATCGAATACCGATCTCAAAAAGCTATTAAAGGTAGTGTCTTGGCTGACCATTTGGCCCACCAACCGATTGAAGTTTACTAGTAAGTGCAATGTGAATTTGCCGATGAAGAGATTTTGTACCTGAAAATGAAAGATTGTGATGAACCATTGCTTGAAGAAGGGCCAGAACCTGATTCCTGTTGGGGCATGGTATTTGATGGAGCTGTTAATCAATATGGTAATGGCATTGGGGCAGTGATTATTACTCCTCAAGGCACACATTTTCCGTTTGCAGCTAGATTGACTTTCAAGTGTACAAAAAACATGGCTGAGTAAGAAGCTTGCATTATGGCTCTTGAAGAGGCCATAGATCTCAAAGTCAAGTATTTGGACGTCTATGGAGATTCAACTTTGGTTGTGAATCAGATCAAAGGTGATTGGGAGACGAATCAACCCGGTTTGATACCATATAGAGATTATGCGAGGCGGATTTCAAATTTCTTTACAAAGGTTGAGTTTCATCATATCCCTCGAGATGAAAACCGGATGGCAGACACTCTTACAACGTTGGCTTCAATGATTATGGTGAAGTTTTGGAATGAAATTCCCAATTTGACTGTGATGTGTCTTGATAGGCCAGCTCATGTGTTTGTTGTTGAAGAGATCAAAGATGAAAAGCCGTGGTATTTTGATATTAAATGTTTTCTCCAAAGTCAGATTTACCCGTCTGGGGCATCTTTGAAAGATAAGAAGACTTTGAGGAGATTAGCTGGAAACTTCTACCTGAATGGTGATGTGCTTTACAAGAGAAACTTCGATATGGTTCTGCTCAGATGCGTGGATAGACACGAAGCAGACTTGTTGATGACTGAAGTCCATAAAGGTTCCTTTGGTACTCATTCCAATGGATATGCTATGGCAAAGAAGATGTTGAGAGTAGGTTACTATTGGCTGACATTGGAATCTGATTGTTGCAAGTTTGTGAAGAAATGCCACAAGTGTCAAATTTATGCAGATAAGATTCATGTTCCTCCGACACTATTGAGCGTCATTTCCTCCCCCATGGCCCTTCTCCATGTGGGGAATTGATATGATCGATATGATTGAGCCTAAAGATTTGAATGGACATCGTTTCATTTTGGTGGCTATTGACTACTTCACAAAGTGGGTTGAAACGACATCCTATGCGAATGTAACCAAGCAAGTTGTTGTGAGGTTTATCAAGAATCAGATTATATGCCGGTATGGTGTGCCAAGTAAGATCATTACTGATAATGGATCAAACTTGAATAACAATATTGTGGAATCTCTTTGCAAAGACTTCAAAATTTCACATCATAATTCTTCTCCCTGCAGGCCTAAAATGAATGGGGCTGTTGAAGCTGTAAATAATAACATTAAGAAGATCATTCAGAAGATGGTTGTAACATACAAGGATTGACATGAGATGCTCCCATTTTCTTTACATGGGTATCGTACATCCATCCATACTTCAATAAGGGCAACCCCTTTCTCGCTTGTTTATGGCATGGAAGTTGTGCTCCCAGTAGAAGTTGAGATCCCATCATTGCGTGTATTAATGGAAGCCAAGTTGACTGAAGCTGAATGGTGTCAGACCAGGTATGACCAGCTGAATTTAAATGAAGAGAAGAGGTTAACTGCCATGTGTCATTGTCAATTATATCAACAAATAATGAAGAAAGCTTTTGATAAGAAGGTCAAACCTCGTGTGTTCAGAGAAGGTGACCTTATGCTCAAGAAGATTCTATCTTTCAAACCAGATGCCAGGGGCAAATGGACTCCTAATTATGAAGGCCCATACGTTGTTAAGAAAGCCTTTTCAGGAGGTACCTTGATTCTTACAACTATGGATGGTGAAGAGTTCACTCGTCCTGTGAACGTTGATGCAGTTAAGAAATACTTCGCCTAAAAAGAAAAGAACAACTCGCTAAGTTGAAAACCCGAAAGGGCGGCTTAGGCAAAAATGAGTGTCTCGGGGGATTGAAAACCCGAAAGGGAGATCCAGGCAAAAGTTAGAGACATAAAATAGAAGATTATCCCGATAGATTGAGTATCCCACCTTTGGGCAATTTATGCAAAAATTAGGGATTATGGCAAGTAACTGCATCCTGCTGATCTTCAGTCTTGAAGACATTCTTGAGCATGTCAGTTGGTTTTGATTCGTCACTCTCAACCGAAGCCAAGAGCACAGTGGATATTGAAGTCGGTAGAAGGATTAGCGATCATTGTATTTAATGTATCCCTTTTTCAACTTTTGTAAAGATCTATGGAGCCTTGTCATTTACAGACTACCATTCTACTAAATAAAGTTGAGCTTTTATCCAATTGTTTCTACTCTTATTTATCTATCATCCAAATAGATTTAAATTTTATGATGATCATTTTGAAATTAAATTTTAAATTAAAATTATGTTTTCTTAAAATCAGTTACTTTAAGAGCAATCGATTTCATTTAAGGAACATCAACAGCGGTCTGAAAATTGGTAAGCCCTAAAATGCGAAGCATTGTTGTTTTTCCCCGAGCAGTTAGCATGAATAAAAATACATGCTAACACCGGTATGCTTTAGGAGCTTGGTTATTTGTACCTTGTCTCTAACATGCATTAACACCAATATTTTTATTGCTCGACCTCAGATAGTTGTGACTTATACATAAGTCCAATTACTGGGTAATATACTCTCAGGGGATCAAAAGCATCTGTCTAGGTAAGATCTAGAAAGAAACGGTCAATCACAGACTCAACCCAATGAGGACATAACTCAGGGGGAGTGGTTCCATCCAGATAATCAACTTTGGAGGAAACTGAAATAATAATCATCCACGTGGAAATAACTCAGTGGGGAATGAGAAAGGTTGAATTATTTCTGCTTAGGGGGATGGCACTTTATAATTGAAAGAGGACAGACGTACCAAATCTGCGTGGGGGAAAAACGATGCCACCATAGCAAAGAATCAGGAAAATAATGGATCACAAAGTGCAAATAATAATGCAATAATGAAATTTATGAATGTGTATGTATATGTATAAGTATATATGATGATTATGTTGACAAAACAATCACAAAGGATACAAAGTCACTAGTCTGAATCGTCAATACAACACTCAACCAATCTCAACAGGAGGGAACCAACTGGAGAAATTGGAGTGAAGGGAGAATGAGAATCATCCATGTGAAAGGCTTAACCCTGGCTGGGGAAGAGAACAAGATCTGTCGAAAATCTGCACTATCAACTCTGTGGGGAATTTTAGGTCAACATCATATCAAACGGGAGACAACCTTACAGAGGATCCAACATACTACTCTAGAATCTCTGCTGAATGAAACCCGTTGGAGACTTGAGGGGAAGCCAGAATCTGGTGCTAGATCTATGCAAACTACTGAGACAATACGCTATAACTCGAGGGAGGCACTTACAAACTCAACTGGGGAAACCAACAAAACTCGACTAGTGATGCTGGAATGCCACTGGAGAGGAAACATAGCTCATGCTAACTACTCGGGGAAAAACAACAATGCTTCGCATTTTAGGGCTTACCGGTTTTCAGACCGCTGTTGATGTTCCTTAAATGAAATCAATTGCTCTTAAAGTAACTGCTTTTAAGAAAACATGATTTTAATTTTAAATTTAATTTCAAAATGATCATCATAAAATTTAATCTATTTGGATGATAGATAAATAAGAGTAGAACCAACCAAATAGCTCAACATAAATTTTAAACAATTAATCAATTAAAATCAATTTAGAAATGAATAAAAATACATTTAAAAAGGGGTAAAACCTCAAATCCCTTCAAATCACCAAATAAATAGCCAAGGGATTTATCCTATGTCAAATAGGTCAAAGGACCTTAGACAAAAAAATTGGGAATTTTTGGAATGTCAGAAGTATTTAAAATTAATTTTAAAAAAAAGTGAAAAACCATTAAATTCACAAAAAATATCAAATTTAATCCAAAAAATGATTTTAATTCAAAATATGGAAGAGGAAATTATTTAAAGATTTTTGGTGAAAGTCCCATATTTTTGGGATTAAAATTGAAATTATTATGAATAAAATAAGAAAGGGATATTTAAAATATTAAAATGAAAAATCAATTAATCAAAAAAAATGAGGGTCATTAGATCTCTCTCATTAATTGAGGTGACAGGTTTGATGGCCAAATACGTGTCATCCATGGTGCACCCTAGTCAACGCGCATGTAAACATGGTAATTAGAACCAAGGGTCAAGATTAGAAATGGGGACCATATTAGATGGTCTGGATCACTCCAACGCACCACCGGAGTCCTAGCTTCGGTCATCTTCTCCGATGACCCCCACTGGACTGGTTCAACCAAAAGTTTCACAAAAATGAAAGATCCACATATTGTTTTGAAGAGAAAATCATAAGGAACACGAATCTGACCTTCATTTCTCCCAATTCTCACTATATAAAAATATATGTGGAATTGAAAAATGAGGTATGCAAATTGAGTTGCTTCGATTTGACCTCAAAGAAACTCAATCTTGTTGCCTACATTCGTAGAACTTTATCCAACCATAAATCAAGTAAAATTATGGAGAATAAGAGAGAATTTAAGAAGGAAAGTTTTTGAAAATCCACCTTCGGGTTGTAGTGATTTGGCTTGATCTCGATGCAATTCTTCTTGGTTTTGCTTCCTCTTGCTTGCAGGAGATGATTAGAACACAAATGGCTTTGAATCTTTGGAGTTTTAGCTCAAAAATAGAAAGAGAACCAAAACTTGATTTCAATTGAAACCTTCAAGGTATTCTGTCAATGGAGGTTTGGGATTGATGATCAAAGCTTAGGCAAGGACCCTCCCTCATTCTGAGGCCAATGAGTTCATTATATAGGCAATGCAAAGTGATAATCACACATTTCCAATTTGAATCCAAAAATAGAAAGTGATGGACATGGGTGCATGGGCATGCATTTAGGCCCAAATGATAATTGTAATAGGTCCAAATTTGTGCACAATTGATGTTGAGATCACTTCATGAAGCCATGCAAAGTTGTTTGAAAAGTTGAGTTTAAAAGTTACCAAATAGGGCCATGCAAATGAACCATATGCAAGTCCCTCAAATTTGATCCAAATGCCATGATCTTAGATTATTTGGAAATCTACCATGAAGGAGAACAACTTTGTTGTTGAAACGTTTTCCATTTGGAGCTTGAATAATGATGAATTTTGGTGTGGAAGTTGGAGGAGTCAAACATACTTGAAAATTTTCTAAGTTAAAAGTCAAATGACCCATTTTTCCATCTTGAATAACTTTTTCTATGAACTTCAAATAACTTTAGTTACTTCTTCAAAGTTGTAGCTAATTCAATCCTATTAAATTTGGTCATAAATTTGACACCATTTGGAGCTACCATGATGGAGTTATGTATTTTAGAAGTTGAGGAAAATTGTTTGTTCAATGATGACAACCCAAAATGACCTATAATGTTTCCTCTTAGTACATACCCTTGCAAGTGGAAATTGATCTTTATCAAAGAAGAAAAGTTGGATATGTCATCTTGAAATAGATCATGAAACTTGTATGATCTTCATATCATAAAAATTGAGCAAGTTATCGTTCTTGAAAGTTGACTTTCTATCTAGGAGACAGACAAAATGATCTATAATCTTTCCCCATAAAAAATGACTTTCCAAGCAAAATTAGCTCTTGATGCCAACATGAAAGTTGTTTGGAGTGTCATAAAGAGTAACTTAGATCTTGGAATAATTTTAATATGACAAAAATTGTAGGAGATAGGGTCTAGGGAACCCTAGATTTGACTAGTTGACTTTCTCTGGTCAACCTCCTTGAACCAACTTGCAAACTTGAAGTTCTTTTGCTATTTGGGGCTCATGGAGGATCATATATGCTTGTGATGAAGTACAATAGAGTAACCCTTGATATTTTTGACCAAATATTGAAGAAAATTATTGAGGAAGGCACACAAGATACCCAGATGAATTAGGGCTTCCAAGACAAACAAACTTCAATCTCTTGATGAATTCTTGATCAAAATGACAAATAAAGAACATGAGGATCCATATATGATGCTTTGAACCAATGTGAACCTTTATTAACTCGATCTTTTCCATTGAGGGTCTCAAATCATAGATGTGAGCTTGATGAGGTATAGGTGAATTCACACACTACCTACAAAAGAAATAACATTATACTAGACATATTTTTGGTTTTTTGGTTAGTAAATAAAGGATAAATAAAGTATGATACAATCACAAATGTGCTTGGTGATCTCTCCCAATGCAAACCCAATAAATAAGGGGTGAGGAGGATACTAATGTGTGATCACAAAGTCAATGCAAATGATGAGATGGCATGAGGGATCTTATGATCAAAGTTGGGGTCTTACACATACCTGAGAGCTTCGTGCTAATGACATGTTATAAAACTAAATAAAACAATATAGAGATCAAAGAGAGGAAGAGAAGAGAGAAAATAACATTATATTATCTTCTTCAAAAATACCGTTTACATTGCAATGTGGATCTTATTTATATGATCTAATAAAGATGGAAAATTAGAGCTATTAATAGGGAATAAGGATGAACATCCACTTTTATCTTTATTCATATCATATATTATAATATAAAATAGGGTTAAATACACTTTACCCCCCTGTAATGTTAGCGAGTTTAGGGTTACCCCCCTGTAAAAATATTTTTTGTAAACCCCCCCTTATGTTATGTAGATTCCTTCATAGAACCCCCTAATATCCAGGTGGCATGGAATCTAATAAGAGGTCCTACACCTGGCATATTTTTAATTTTGTTAAAGTGATTATGTGTCATTTTACACTTTGCCATTTCAAATTCCCCCTTAGAAAATTAGGGTTCTGAACATAGATGAAGATGACCTCAGGGAAGACGAAGATGAAGACGAAGATGAAGATGACCGCAGTGAAGACGAATATGAAGATGAAGACGACCGCAGTGAAGACGAAGATGAAGACAACCTCAGCGAATACGAAGAAGCGATCCAGCTCAGTGAAGATGAGCTCAGTGAAGTGTCCAAAGTCCGAGGTTAGTAAAAATTTGAAGTTCATCAATGTCGTAGGGTAAAACCTTGAAATCAACAATCTTTGACATGTGGGTATAATATATTGACAGGATTCACAACACTTTAGTGTTACACTCCACTTTAGTGTTACCTCTACCACCTGCATATAAAAATGGTCCTGGTAGACCTAAGAAGATTAGGATAAGAGAAAGTGGAGAGGATGGTGCAAGGAAGAGAAGATCTGGTGTTGCATATAAGTGCACCAAATGTGATAATTTTGGTCACAATGCTATGACTTGTAAGGCTACCACTCAGGATCCCAATGCACTTAAAAGAAAGGTAATTCATTGTGATATACATTTTGTCTTACATTCTACATTCTGTCTTACATTCTTCATTGTGATATGCATTGTGATGACAACCATACATTGTGTCTTACATTGTAGAGAAAACCTAAAAAAGGACATGTGCCAACTGCAACTGATATGCCAACTGCAAATTCTATGCCTGCCCCAACTGCAACTGATATGCCAACTGCATCTGATATGCCTGCCCCAACTGCATCTGATATGCCTGCCCCAACTGCAACTGATATGCCTGTCCCAACTGCAACTGATATGCCTGTCCCAACTGCAACTGATATGACTGTTCCAACAAATGTGCCTGTTCCAACTGATCCACAGCCTCCAACTGATATGCCTGTTCCAACTGCAATGAGTCAAACAGGATCTAGTGTGGCTGCCTCAATCACAAAACAATCCAGAAAAAGGGTTGAAAAAAAACCTATCATCAAAAGAAGGCAAAGTGAGAGGATCAAGTTGAGTTGGTTTAAAAGACCCATAACAGGTGAAGGAATATCTAGTGACAAACCAATTACCCTACCAGAAAATGAAGACATGTAATCCTTTTGGAAAACTCTTTTGTAATGCCAACTGATCTTTGTAGTCCTTTTGTAATCCTTTTGGAAATTTGTAATCCTTTTGTAATCCTTTTGGAAAACACTTACTGCTTGGTGGCTGGATTCATACATTAGAAATTTGTTTGGTTAATACATATGCACTCTGCTATGGTTAATCCTTTTGTAATCCTTTTGTAATCCTTTTGGAAAACACTTACTGCTATGGTTAATACATATGCACTCTGCTACCACTGATCTTTTGAATGCTCTCTCTTATTTGGCTGGATTCATACATATGCACTCTGCTACCACTCATCTTTTGTTAATTTTAGTCAACATATTGGCAGTTTTTTAAAGCAAGAAAAACTCTTAAAATTTTGACTCTAAATTGGCCATACACCATTATTTCCATGTTAAAGCAAGAATAACCCTTTGTTGCCTCATTGAATGAAAAACTGTCTCAAATTTGGTTCTGTGAAACTAAGCAGATTAGGGCAGCCTAGGAGTTAATGAAGTTCAATTGTGGAACTTGGAATTCGAGACAAATGGTTAGTTATTCAGTTAAAAGTTTGTTAGTGCATTTTGAGACAATTGTGGATATGCTTCTGATGTAAAACAGTATGTTGTGATATGCTGATGTTTTGTGAACTGTCATAGCACTGCAAAGTTTGATCCTGACTTGTAATTGACTTCAATGCAGAATTTGGGACTAGTTTGTATTGCCATGATACACCTTAATAAGAAACTAGTCAATGACTTTTGCATCTTAGTCTTGCTATGCCAATAGACATAAACCAATTAGAATGGCCTGAAAATGTTTATGTTTATGAACTGATGCAGTAAAAGCAATCTACTAGAATGTATTTGCAAAATATAGTGAGCCTTGTTTTGCCCAATTATCAAACTTCAATTGAAGGAAAATGTCAGTTTTCTTTGCTATGTGTATGTTGATGTAGATTTGAAATGAATTATGCTGGTTCTGGTGTATTTCATGTTTTACTTGAGTTTATTTTGCAGCTTGTAGTTCTGGACATGCTTCTTATGTGTACTAGTGCAGGGCTTGTGCTGGTTTTCATGTTGCTGCAAGATTCATCTGCAATTCTGCAATTCATGTTATATTCCCTCTTATGGTTAAACCATCACATAAATAAGTTTCAAGTTGGAACAGTCAATAATTGGGAAGCGTTTGAATGTTGAAGGATTCAATGTCTGAATGTGCTGTTTTGTCAAAAAAGGAAATATAGCAACCATAGCCACAATTTCTTTTTATATAAATTATAATGTAACTCTCTTCCAGTGCAACCATAGCCACAATTTCAATCCCCCTTCAGAGTATTTTAAATACAACTGCCCTTCCTTCGATATCTATTATGACAGAAAGCAGCATTCCAATGTTACTAAAGAGAAAGCGCGTAGTTTTTCCTCATCCTGCTCCCTACTTCAGTTTCCATCTAAAGACTTGACTGATACCGAAAACATCTTATCATTTGTATCTGGTCAGATGGTTGTTAAAATAGTATTATCTGCTGATTGTGAAGAGTGCTGCAACCACAAAGGAGGCCAATGTAGACTTAATGCAAACAATAAGTTCTACTGTCACAATGGTACACTTCAGATGAAGTGTAGACTTAATGGTACACTTCACAATGGTATATATGATGATCCTACTATATATCTTATATTTGAAGTTTTGCCTGATTGAGGGTTGAATTTTCCTACTACAGGCTTAAGCATTACATTTGTTGCACTGGGTATTCTTATAGTCCGATGTCTCTTTAGAAGAAAACGTGCTCCATCAGACCTCCAAAATCAATTGAAAAGCAAATCATATAATGATGAAAGTGATCCCTATCGAAATCAAGACTCAGAAAACGGAACTGTCTACTTTAAAATACCTCTGTTCTCTTATAAGGAGCTAGAAGAAGCTACAAATAATTTCCACCAAGCCAACCAACTTGGAAGTGGAGGCTTTGGAATAGTTTATTACGGTAATGATGCTGCACTGACAGTTTAAGATTGATGAACAGATTACATTTCATTGATGAACACATTACAAGTTCAACATTACATTGCTGAAAAACACTAATGACATAACAATTACATGACAGACTCATTAGACTAACTTAACCATAGCTGCTATCAACATCCATGACAGACCAATTACAAACATTAACCATAAATTTTTCCTCTTTTCCATTGCAATCTTTTTCTTCAGTTTTTCTAACTTGTTAAGCTTTCCGACTCTGCAATCTATCTCCTCAACAATCTCTTTAGCAAATTCAATCAAATAAGCCTTGTTGACTTCACATTGGCGGCATCCGGACGGATTGGTTTCTTTCACTGCAAACTCACTGACCAAATCATCCCACAAAAATAAACCGCACCCATTCTGCAATTTGAGACAAACACCACCAACAATTAATTTCGAAATCAAACTCAAAATAATAAAATGCTTCAAAATTGCTCACCATAGAATTCCTGCATTTCCAAAATCTGCGACCGGGATTTTCAATTGACTTGGAGACCAACAACTTCATGGTTTCATTGCATCCACATCTTGGTAAGCCGTTTCCAACTTCACTCGTGGAAGATGCCTTGCTGCCACCCATAACCCAGATGAAGGGGACACGGACGAAGATGAAGAGAGGGATGGATTTGGGGTAGGGATTTGGGATTTCACGAAGACAGAGAGGGGGATGGATTTGGGGTAGGGATTTGGGATTTCACGAAGAAAGAGAGGGGGATGGATTTGGGAAGGGAACCCTAAATTCTAATTTATGCCATGCTGGAGATTCACATGTGAAAATAAAAAAATAAAAAAGCCACGTCTGAAATAAAAAACCAAGATTCCATGCCACCTGGATATTAAGGGGGTTCTATGAAGGAATCTACATAACATAAGGGGGGTATTGAAAAAATAACTTTACCAGGGGGGTAACCCTAAACTCGCTAACATTACAGGGGGGTAAAGTGTATTTAACCCTATAAAATATTAATAAATTATCTATTTTTCTTATTCAACTCTTAAATATTTAATTATGTAGATTTATCTTTTAAATATTATTAATTCTCAATAATAAGAACAATTTTATAAAATCATGTGATATGTCTTTTTCATACAACAATTAATTAATTTATCTACTAACAAAAAGTTAAAAATGATTTATAGCATAAAATAGAGGAAGTGCTCTCTCCCTTTTTTTTAAATGTCATTTTAATTTTTATTCTTTTTTAATTGTTATCTATAAAATTTAAAATTGTATTATTTATATTTTTGTCAAAATTATTTCTATGTAATTATTTACAAAAAAAAATAAACTGAATGTAATAATTAATTAATAATATTATAGATAAAAAGAGAATAATTATTTAAAAAATAATAATAATTATTAGTTTTTTTATTACGAGTAAAAACTCAAAAAATAACTTTTAAAAAAACAGAAGAAGTATTAATTAAATACTTTTAAATTCATAAGATTGTGTAAAAGAAAACAATTTTATTTTAGTAACATAGATAGTATGAGGCAAATTGGAAAGATTTTTTTTAAAAGAAAAATAGGTGTGTAGTAGGCTACTTACTAGTGTAATCAAACTCTAGGTAAGTACTCTACTCATTTCTCAATATTAGCGAGGAAAGTTGATAGGTCGCCTTTTGATAATTTGTTTTTGTTATTTTTAATTATTATTTGTAAAGTTAAAAATATTATTAATTGTATTTTTGTAAAAATTATTTTTAAATAATTATTATAAAAGAGAGAAAAAAAATAAAATATATTTAATAAATAGTTAAGAATATTATAAATAAAAAAAAATTATTATTTAAAAAATAATAAAATTGATTAACTTTATTTATAGAGAGAGATTAATTATTATATACCGTCAATGTAATTCATATATATATATATATATATATATATATATATATATATATATATATATATATATATATATATATATATATATATATATATATATATATATATATATATATATATATATATATATAAAAAGTCAAAAACTAACCCTTAAAAAAAGAAAAATGCTATATTGACACAACAATTTTGACACATATCCATACACCATATCATTTAAGTTTTACTTTACATTGGCATAATTTTCAATTTCCATACAATTAATATATATATATAAAATAAAAAATATATATAAAACTATCATTTTTCTTTAGTGATTTCACTGTATTTTTTTTAAGAGAAATGATAGTTTAAACCGTATACTCATACGGTAATATATATATATATATATATATATATATATATATATATATATATATATATATATTTTATATCAATTGAAACACGTGTTTAAAAAAGTTTTATGCCCAACTTGGTTACAGTATGATGCAATAAGCTCAACCTAAACTATAGAGTAGTCACTAATCTTGTTCCGAAAGGAGGGATCTTTTTAGGGGTGACAAAGATTTAATAGGTTTGGAATGAATAGATCAAAATAATTTATTAATTTAAAAAAAAAAAATCTTACTTAAAATCTATCTAATTTATTCATAACATATTTTAAATAGAATCTCTCCTTAAAAAAATAGAATATTTATTTTTTAAAATAATTATTTATGAAAATATAAGTTTTTTAGTGCATTGATTTTTAAAATCTCTTTTATATTTTGAAAAGAAATTTTATCATATATATATATATATATATATATATATATATATATATATATATATATATATATATATATATATATATATATATATATATATATATATATATATATATATATATATATATATTATAGACCAAATTAATCAGTTGAATAAGGTATCGGGTCGAAATGACCTTTAAAACAACTAGAGCCAGGAACGAGAAAAAAGATAATAAATCGGTCAAATAATCTGGAAAATAACTTAAAACACAGTTTTTATTAAATGATTTTAATCAAGAAAAATATTGTATGGCAAAAAACTTTTACTTTTGACTTTTAACTCATTGTGTATACACCATGAGCTGGAAATAAGTTGAAAGTAAGGTGTCTGTCATATGTTGCAATCTTTTTGAACAAGATGAAGAAAGAAGTGAAGGTGGAAACGTTACAACAACAACATTTGAAGACTGTTGAATTATATTTCCTCGTGTCGAAGTAGGTTGCTCGACAGAATAAGGATGTGTCGAATAGCCTAGTGTGTCGAGTTGTATAGGTGTGTCGAAGTGTCGAAGCATGTTGCTTCACACAGAATTTCGACTTAGGCCTATTTTTAGTAGTGTTAACTTTTTTGGGCTTTTATAGTTTTATACTTTGACTTAGGGAGTAATCTAACTTAAATCTATAAATAGAGAGAGTAACCCGTATTCTTGAAATAACTCATAACATTGTATTCACAAAATTTTGCAGTTGCAAAGTGAATAAAGAAGTTTTCCACAGGTTGTGGACAGAGAGAAAAACTCTGCATAAAATATTCTTCTTCTTCTCCAACGTTTTTTTCTTTCTTTTTCAATCGTTCTTTTCTTTTCATTGTCATTGCATGGTTGATAACAATCTTGTTCATCAAGATTGATAAAAAAATCTCCTAAGGTTGTGGTGGATTTCCAACATATGGTATCAGAGCTCCGGTTTGAGCGATTCATGGGAAGAAAATCACAATGGAAATGAATAATCCAAACGGACATTTTCCAGCGAATCTTCCGATTCTCAATAACAATAATTATGACAATTGGTGCAAGCAGATGGAGGTTATGTTCTCTTGTCAAGATCTTTGGGATCTTGTGAAGGAATGAGTAACAACGCTTGCAGAAAATACGACGGATCAAATAAGGGATGCACATAAAGAATTGAAAAATAAATATTATAAATCTCTCTTTATAATCCATCAATGTGTTGATTCAAATAACTTTGAAACGATTAGTGATGTAGAGTCAACGAAAGAAGCGTGAGAAATTCTGGAAAAGTCGTTTGAAGATGCGAAGAAGGTGAAAGAGGTGAGGTTACAAACTCACAAAAGAACATATGAATTTCTTCAGATGGAAGACAATGAAAGCATAATTGATTTCTTCACTAAGGTTACGAAACTGGTGAATCAAATCAAGGTATGTGGAGAAGTGTTGACATCAAGATTTGTTGTTGGAAAGGTCTTGAGGTCATTGGTTCCAAAGTTCGACCACGTGGTAGTATCCATAGAAGAGTCTAAATATTTGTCAAAACTGACAAAGGAAGAGCTTCAAGGGACGCTTGAATCTCATGAACAAAGAATGGCTAAAAGAGTTGCATGAAAGTCGAAGAGTAATGTGGCTTTGCAGGCGCAATCAACAAAAGAAAGGAAAGGCAAAGGAAGTTGGAATGGAAACAAAGGCAGAAGAGGCTACAACAATTCGATTGGTCGAAATCAGCAAGAAGGAAATTGGTTGAATCATATAAAACCCTGGAATCAAGGAAACCAAAGAGGTGGTGTTGCAGGTAGAGGAAGAGGTGGTGGTCGAAAGCCATACAAGATCACATTCAGTGTTACAATTGTCATAAGCATGGTCACCACTCTAGTGATTGTCCAGAAAAGCAGAAGAATCAAGAAACTGATGTAAAGCCGGCGAAACATGAAGAAGAAGAGATGTTGTTGATGGTTACAACGAGAGATGAATAGTGGTTCAAGGACTAGTAGTACTTGCACCCAAGATGCTTATCACACATGTCTGGAAGGAAAGATTGGTTTGTCAACATGAAGCCCCCAATGAAAAATATGTTGAAATTTGCAAATGACAATACTCTAGCAGCTGAAGGTGTTGGTGATGTTCTGATTATGAGGAAAGATGGCAAGAGGTTAGTAATTTCAAATGTGTTGTATACACCAGACATGAAAAGAAATTTGCTTAGCAGAGGGCAGTTAGTCGAAATAAACTACAAGGTGTCGATCAAAGACAATATGATGAGAGTTATCAACTCAAATGGAAGGTCGATCAGGAAGGCTCCAATGTCTCAGAATATAATCTTCAAGATTGAGCTTAATGTGATAGAGCATAAGTGCCTTGCAATAGCAGTCAACATAGATGAATGGATATGGCATTATAGACTTTGCCATCTCAATTTCAAAGATATCAGATATTTGAAGAGAAGAAATATGGTTTCACGATTACCAGAAGTCGACCTTCCAAATGAATTATGTGAAGAATGTGTGCAGGCAAAGCAACACACGAACAATTTCAGTAAGGATGCAGGAAGCAGGTCGGAGACAATTCTTGAAGTCATATACTCTAATGTATGTGGTCCTATCCAGGTGGATTTGATTGGAGGTAACATATACTTTGTTACATTCATAGATGATTTCAGTCAAAAATCGTGGGCTTACCCGATCAAGAAGAAAAGTGAAGTGATCGAGGTATTTTCCAAGTTTAAATCTAGGGTCAAAAGAAAAAGTGGTCGAAAGCTCAAGATTCTGAGGTCTGATGGTGGTGGAGAATATGTGTCAAAAGACTTCAATGCATTATGTGTGAAAGAAGGGATTGTGCATGAGGTGGTTCCACCCTACACTCCATAGTAGAATGGAGTCGCATAAAGGAATAATATAACCATCGTGAATATGGTGAGAAGTATGTTGAAAGGCAAGCATCTACCCAAAGAATTATGGGGAGAAGTTGTGTCGACTGCAACATATATTCTGAATAGATGCCCGAAGAAGAAGCTAGAAGGAATCACACCAGAAGAATGTTGGTCTGGTGTCAAGCCTAGCTTTAGTCATCTAAAGGTGTTTGGATCTATAGCACATAGACATGTGCTAGATCAATTGAGAAGAAAACTTGATGGCAAGTCGAGTCAGATAGTCCTGATAGGATATCATTCGAATGAAGGATACAAGTTGTTCGACCCAGTGAACAAGCAAGTGGTGATTAGCAAGGACTTGATCATAGATGAGCTTAAGGAATGGGATTGGACTGAGAATGTTAAGAAGGATTCAATGATAATCTTATGTGATGAACCAACTAGTGAAGTCGAAAGAGAAGTTCGACAAGAAGTCTGAGGTCAAGCAGACCCAAGAAGACCTCAAAGAATAAGACACATGCCTACAAGGTTGCAAGGATGTGTAATTACATCAGATGATGTGGTCAATGAAGAAGGTGAGTTGGTACACTATTATTTCTATGCAGATGTCGAACCAATCAATGCAGTTGAGGCATTGAAATATTCAAAGTGGGTGAAAGCAATGAATGAAGAACTGAAGTCAATCGAAGTTAAAAACACTTGGTCACTTATCAAATTTCCCCAAAATAAGAAGGAAATCGATGTGAATTAGGTGTACAAGGTGAATTTGAATCCCAAAGGAGAAGTGACTCGACACAAGGCGAGACTTGTGGCGAAAGGATTTCTTTAGAAAGAAGGAATCGACTTCGATGAATATTTTGCACATGTTTCTAGGATCGAAACAATCAGGTTGGTTGTTGGTCTAGCAAACATGAACAACTGAAAGATGTGTCAGATGAATGTGAAATGTGCATTCCTAAATGGACCCTTAGAAGAAGAAGTTTATGTAGCACAACCAGCTGGGTTTGTGAAACAAGGCTAAGAAAGAAAGGTGTACAGGCTGCATAAAGCCCTGTACGGACTCACTACGCCAAAAACTGGAATAGACAGCGCACCTTAGAGGGCGCTTTATTACAAAAGCGCACTCTAAAGTGAAGCGAAAAAATAAGGAGCGAACAACTGGAATAGACATCGCACTTTAGACGGCGCTTTTGTAATAAAGCGTCCTCTAAGGTGAAGCGAAAAAATAAGGAGGAGATAGAGGGACAACAATACAGGGCGCTTTTTAGAAAGCGCCCTCTAAGGTTACCCTTAGAGGGCGCTTTTAAAAAAGCGCTCTATAAGTCCATGTGCATTTCCAGTTTATAAAGCACTTTTGAAAAGCCTTAGAGAGCGCTTTCATAAGCGCCCTCTTAGGCCCCCTTTAGAGGGCGCTTTTTTTCCACAAGCGCCCTCTAAGGTCCCCTTTAGTAAACATTAAAATTATAACATACTACGCATTTTGTTATTTCACTCTCTGTTATTTTCGTTCTTTTTCACGTTAGGGTTCTCACTGCTACGATTTTCGCTACTTCTAAGGCGTTCTCCTTCCACCTCTGTTAGATCTACGACGTTTCCTCCTTCTATTAATTCGTTGTTAGCTGTTCGATTTTGACACCATAGGTATTTTTCTAATCTTCATATTACTTGGTTTCTCTTCTGACGTTCGCTATTGTTCATTTTTGGTTTCATTTTTCTTGGTTCATACATTTATTGAGTATTCTCAACAATAATTATTATGTTGCAATGCTAGTGTCAGAGAATAAAGCGGAGACGGTGAATGGCTCGAAGCAAGCGGTTAATGGAGCAAGTTTGGTAAGAAGAGATCCTACACCGGCATTGACAAAGACAAAGATAGCAAAACCGGAAACCTCCAAAGAACTTCCACCGTTAGAAGAGTTAAAGGTTTT
The DNA here is from genome assembly GCF_024323335.1 of Lathyrus oleraceus. Taxonomy (NCBI): domain Eukaryota; kingdom Viridiplantae; phylum Streptophyta; class Magnoliopsida; order Fabales; family Fabaceae; genus Lathyrus; species Lathyrus oleraceus. The sequence goes on along the minus strand of NC_066582.1, from coordinate 439,020,294 downwards.
GCCGTCGGACGAAGGCTTCAGTTGGGCCAATGAAAACTACAGTTCCTGGCAGAGATCTATTGATGTATGGTCCTTTGTTCTTTCTTTACGTGTTCATGTTCTTTTGGACAATGCAAAATGGGCGTATGTGGGTGGCTTTACAGAAGAAAAGCAGGTAGGTTCTGGTTGAAACCTTCTCAGAAAACATTTCTTCGTCGCTCAGTCCATTAGTTTTATTTATTCATTTTAATAATCAATTAAGTTTCTTTTTATGCTTTAATGAGCTGAAATAATTTAGCTTTTCCTTTTAGAAAAGCAGAAGACGGAAAACTGCTTCATGGCTAAGGGAATGTGTATTACAGCTCGGTCCAACTTTCATTAAACTTGGACAGTTATCATCAACACGGTCTGATTTATTTCCCCTCGAATTTGTGGATGAACTCGCAAAATTGCAGGTACTTTTGTAGATTTTTTGTCGATGTTTTCACGTTCACTGGAGATCCATTGATTTAGTGTATTCATTGATTCTTCAGGACAATGTCCCTGCTTTCTCCCCAAAGAAAGCAAGAGGCTTTATCGAGAGCGAGTTAGGAGCTCCCATTAATGTATTGTTTAAAGAGTTCGAAGACCAGCCAATTGCTGCTGCAAGTCTTGGTCAGGTTCATCGTGCAATTCTGCACAACGGAGAAAAAGTAGTTATCAAAGTTCAAAGGCCTGGCTTGAAGAAGCTTTTTGACATTGACTTGCGTAAGTTGCGCTCATTTTGTTTCTACCATTTACACATTTTGTGATCTTGGTAGAGTCAACAAGTTTGTGTGTCTTGTCCAGAAAACTTAAAGCTGATTGCGGAGTATTTTCAGAGAAGTGAAACTCTAGGTGGTCCAACTAGAGATTGGATCGGTATATATGAAGAATGTGCAACGTAAGTTGTACCAACATTATTTTAGAAGAAAATTTCACCTTCCCCGTTACAAGTTAAAGTCTACGCAACTCTTTTTGGGGTTCAGTAATCTACTGTCGCTAATTATTCTCGTCATCATTTTTAATACTTCGTACATTGCCTTTTTATAATTGATATCGTATCGTCCCGCACATGCTATTTTTCAGAATTTTGTATCAAGAAATTGATTACATAAATGAAGGGAAGAATGCTGATAGGTTCCGTCGAGATTTTCGAAACATAAAGTGGGTCCGAGCACCTGTATGTTTCTTGTTACAATACTAAATCCCCACGTCTCATATATTGAAAAATTGTTGAATACATAACCTATATTAATCACATATCCTTCATTTGCACCATTGTAGCTAGTTTATTGGGATTACACAGCTATGAAGGTGTTGACCTTGGAGTATGTACCAGGTTATCATCTTGACTAGTGCACATTTCTTGAAGTGTTGTCTCTGTCATTATGCCACTGAACTAGGATTTGTAACTGCTCTAACTTTGATTTACTTTCTGGGAACAGGTGTTAAAATAAATCAAGTGGATACATTGATGTCTCGTGGTTATGATCGAGATAGGATCTCATCACGTGCTATTGAGGCATACTTGATTCAGGTCCTCAACCTTGTTTCTGTCTGAAACTCGACTATCTAATGTCAGATGTTGAATATATTCATCTCATTGGTTTATATAATTTTTGTTTTGTATTACAGATATTGAAAACAGGATTCTTTCATGCTGTACCACATCCTGGAAATCTTGCCATTGATGTTGATGAATCAATTATTTATTACGACTTTGGCATGATAGGGGAGTAAAAAATCTTTCACCAGAGAGAGATTGCTTGAACTTTTTTATGCTGTTTATGAAAAGGACGCCAAAAAAAACATACATCTCAGAGATGCTTTTGCTACTTAGTTTTATTTCTTTTTAAGTTATGAATTGGTTGTATATTTAGAATCTTTAGAAGTTAAACGATTATATATCAGTGGATTGTTGTATATGTATGGATTATTGTATATAAGACTTGTTGAATGCAATGTGTGAAAAAGGGCTTCAAATTATACAGTTTTAGGTGTACTGCTTCAATATACAGTTTGTCTAAAATAAATAAATAAATATAGCGCTTTTAAAAAAAAAATTTAAATAACCACCCACTTTAGAGGGCGCTTTCCAAAATAAGCGCCCTCTAAACCCTTTAAATTTCCACTTTAGAGGGCGCTTTCCAGTAAAAGCGCCCTCTAAACCCTTAAAAGTTTCCACTTTAGAGGGCGCTTTCCAGTAAAAGCGCCCTCTAAACCCTTAAAAGTTTCCACTTTAGAGGGCGCTTTCTTTAAAAAGCGCCCTCTAAAGTGGCCCTTAAAAGGCTTAAAGAGCCACTTTAGAGAGCGCTTTCACCAGGAAAAAAAACGTTGTCTTTACCTATGCCAGCGCCAGATTAGAGGGCGCTTTAAAGCGTTGTTATAGGCCAAAAAAAGCGCCCTCTTTTCCCTTATTTGGCATAGTGACTTAAACAAGCTCCAGGAGCTTGGAACAAGAAGATAGATGGCTTTCTAAGGGAGAAGGAATTTGTGAAGTGCACAACTTAGTATGGAGTATATGTAAGAATAAGAAAGAGTGAATTGCTTATACTAGTCTCTATGTTGATGACTTGTTGATAATAGGTAGCTGCAAGAAGAAGATCGAAGACTTCAAATGTGATCTCAACAAGGAATTTGAAATGTCAAATTTGGGTAACATTTCATATTTCATTGGTATCAAATTCTACAAGAGTGGTAAAGGTTTAATGATGCATCAAAGAAGGTATGCAGGCAATATACTCAAGAGATTTGAGATGCAAGATTGTAACCCAACTTCGACTCCTGCTGAGCCTAGATTACAACTATCGAAAGATTCAGATTCAGATGATGTCGACCCAACCCAATATAGAAGACTTATTGGATCACTTCGATACTTTTGTCACACAAGGCCTGACTTAGCATACAATGTAGGTATGGTGAGTAGATTCATGCAAAAGTCAAAGGTATCACATCTAGCAGCGGCGAAGAGGATACTAAGGTATCTGAAAGGAACTCTCGACTATGGCATTTTGTTTCCTGTAACTGATGAAGGAAAAGAATGCAAACTAGTGGGATACACCGACTCAAGTTGGTGTAGTGATGCTAAGGATCGAAAATCCATAGTTGATTATGTGTTTATGCTAGGTGGTGCTGTAAGACCCCAATTTTGACCCTAAGATCCCTCATGGAATCTCATCAAATGCATAGCATTGGGATCATACCTTGGCATTCTTCTTACCCCTTTTTCATTGGGTTTGTTTTGGGAGAGATCACCAAGCACTATGTGATTGTATCCTACTTATATATTATCATTTTACTAACTAAAATACCAAAAATATGTCTTTGCTTTTGCCTAACTCTTTTGTAGGTAGGGCATGATCCCCATTGATCTATCAAGTTCACATCTAGGGTTTAAGACCCTCATTGCTAAGAGCACAACCAAGGATTGATCCACAATATCTCTAAGAATCATATATGAGTCACAATGATCTTTACATGTTATTTTGATCAAGATTCCTTCAAGAGTTTGGAGTTGGTTTGCCTTGGAAACCATAGTTTGTCTGGGTATCTTGAGTAACTTCTTCAACAAGCTTCCTCACCAATTGATCAAATTACTCAAGGGACACTTCAAATTTCATCATCTTATGCATATACGATCTACCATAAGCCTAAAAAGTCAAGAGAATTGCAAGTTATCAAGTTGGTTGATGGTGGTTGGCTAGATGAATTCATCTCATCAAAACTGGGTCTCCCTAGATCTTATCTCCTACACTTTTCATCATATGAAAACGATTCAAAGATAAAAGTTACTCTAAATGACATTACAAACAACTTTCATGTTTAAGTCTAGAGCTAATTTTTCTTGGGAAGTCATTTTCTATGTTGAAACATTATAGGTCATTTTGTCTAAACCCTAATTTGAAAGTCAACTTCTCAAGGCCATAACTTGCTCAATTTTTATGAGATGAAAGATTTACAAGTTGCACAATAAAATTCACCATGTCTAATTCAACTTTTGTGTTTGGAGTGAGAGTTAAATCAACTTTTATGAGCATGTGATATGAGGATACATTATAGGTCATTTTGGACCAATACCATTGAACAAGTGATTTTCCCCAACTTCGAAAATGCATAACTCTCTCATTACAAATCCAAATGATTTCAAATTGGTAACCATTTTAAAGGTATTTGAAATATATACAACTTTGATGAAGACACTTTTCTCATTTGGAGCTCACATAAAAAGTTAAGTAAGATGGAATATTGAAGTACATGACTTGACACTTAGAAAAAATTTCAACATGTTGAAATTTCCAAAATTCCACCTCAAAATTCATCATGATACAAGTTCCAAATGGAAAAGTGTTCAACATAAGAATTGTTCCTCTTGATCTAAGCTTTCCAGAGAATCCTAATTTGTTCATTTTGGACCAAGTTTGCTAGGGTTGAGCATGGTGTTAACAGGCATGCATCAGTTGGTAAAATCAAAACTTCAAATGACCACTTCACTTTACCTTGCCATTCAAGCTTCATTCAGACTTCAGCACAGTTGATTTTGGACCTTAGTGAGTTGCTTTATGGGCCTGTACACGCCCATGCAAGCATGAACATTGCATTGCCAATTTTGGAAGAAATTTCAAGTGTGCAAATAACACTTCAATTTTCTATAAATAGAGACCCTCTGAGCTCATTTCGAAGGAACCTTACGCGCCAACTTTGCCTCCATTCTTCAAACCCTCATAAATCAAAGGAAAACCTGATAATTTTCACTTGAAAATTGAGTTTGAATCCCACTGTTTGGAGATTCAAAAACTCCAGGATCCAAAGCTTTGTACTAATCCTAATCCACTTTTGCAAGCTATTAGAGCAAGATCAAACGTGAATTGAAGCAAGAGAGATCAAGTTCTGCACAACATTGAAGGTATTTTCTAGATTTTTTCTTCCCTTCGATTCTCACTCAATTCTCATCAATTCTCTTGGATCTTTGGTTGTCTGAAGTCCTACCAATGTAGGCAAGAAGATTGAGTTGCTTTGAGGTCAAATCGAAGCAATTCAGTTGACACACTTCAAAATTCAACTCCTCATATCTTTCTATATATTTAGAGTTAGTTAAAATTGAGGTCAGATTCGTGATGTACGCCATTTTTTCTTTCAGATCATGTCCTCCTTTTTCATTTTAGTCATGGTGATGATTGAACCAGTCCGACGAGGTTCGCCTAAGAAGGTGACTGACCTTTTGCTCCGGCAGTGAGGTGGCACGGTTCAGAATCATTGATTTGGTTTAAAATGTTTTAATCATAGGCGTTGGTTTGGATGACCAGTGTTACAGCGCACTGACTAAGTTCCATCATGGAACGCGCGTTTGTGGTCACTTGATCTGTCACCTCAATTAATGAGGGAGATCAAGTGGTCTACGTTTTTTTTGTAATTTCTGATTTTCATTTTATTTCTCTGATTTTCATTAATTCATATTAATTTTAATATTGATCCAAAATATATGAGAGTTCCACAAAAAAAATTTAAATAAAATCCTCTTTCATATTTTGAATTAAAATTATTTTTTGGATCATTATTAATATTTTTCATGATTTAATTGATTTTGTGATTATTTTTTATTGTTTAAAAATACTTTTAAGTTTCCAAAAATTCTGAAAAAATTTCTCCAAGGTCCATTGACCTTGTTTGGCTATGATAAATCTCATGGCCAATTTTTTGGTGTTTTGATGAGGTTTTAGGAATTTGACCAACCATATTTAATTTAATGCACTATTTTTAGTATTTTTAATTGAATAAATGCCAAATTAATTGTGTTCAGCCATTTTGTTTGACTTTGTAAGTTTGACTTGTGTTGTTGGGCCTTGGTCAAGGTTGACTTGACTTTGTTAGATTAAGATCATTGGATTTAGGGGATTGATGGAATGTACATTCCATCTCCCAAAATGAATGAATGATCTTAATTTGATAAAAGGCCTCCTTTGTCCAATTTGAGTTTGATCTATTTCCCCTCCCTCTTCATCCCATTCCCCTTCTTTATGCATTCATGTCATGGACCTATAATATCTCTATATCCTAAGGCTAGTTGATTGCAAAATCAACATAAGTATGGATGAGATTAGGCCCCCACTTTTGCATATTCTTTTTGTGTGTGGTATGTTTCATGAGCATAATCCATTATACTATGTCTCTAACATGCATTAACACCAAAATTTTATTGCCCAGCCTCAAATAGTTGTGACTTCTACATAAGTCCAATTACGATTGCTTAACATAGAGCTAAATTTGGACACAAAAGGCGTAGCATTCTAGTTAGTGAGATTGTAAGTCTCCCCTCTTTCATGGTATTGTGTGGAAACTTGGCCTTTTTTCCTTCCTTTGGAAGATGTCTTGGTTCAAGGATCCATGCTTGTGATAAGTGGGTTGAGTGTTCTCCAAAGAATGACTTAAAACAAAAGCAAAAGCAAAAGCAAAAGCTATACTAACTTCTAACTCATTAACAACTAACATTTAATTCCAAGTCATTTACTTTAATGCATTTTATTTTCAAGTCTTTATTCATTTGTCATTATTCATACCATTCTAATTGTTTATGTTAATGCCATTTTCACTTTGTCCATTTGGACCATATTTTGTGATATGTTTTGTTTGTGTATATTGTGTTTGGTTGTTTGGTCTTTGACCATTAATATACATAATAAGAACAAAAACCCTAAAAAAAACATCTTGTTTGGACTGTTGGTTTGGTATGAGACTATTGGACTTAGAATTTAGGAAACACTCCCTATGCTAAGGACTTGGCTAATGCCAATTTTCATGTAACCAAGTGCTTGTGATTTGAAACTTCATCTGATACATCATTGAAGATCCATTTGAGTTCATCTGCAACATGATCATTGTGAAGCTGTTATTTTGAACTTGTGACTTATGGCATTGTGGAATTCATCTGCTACATGGGCATATTTGAATAAGATCATAGAGTTGCTAAGCTTGGATGTGGCTATCTTTATTTGATGTCGTGCTTCTCAAGTTGATATATTATGCATTTTTTTGTTGCTTGATTCTAATGTCCAAGGGAATTTGGGTTTCTATATGACATTCTTGTCTATTGGATTGCAACCCATTGGTCAGATCTTTTCAACTCTTAACCTTTAAATTTATGCTTAGGATTAGTATCTTCATCTCCTTCCCACTTCTTTAATTTCAAAATCTCTTCCCCTTTTAAAAAAATTCTTTGCTTGTGCTTGTTTTCTAAACTTAGACCATCTTGCAAATTAGAAACTTTGGCCTTATGCCATTGAATTTTAAACTCTTTTCTTAATCAAGCTTGTAAATGAACTTAATTATACTTGACTTAAAATTTCAAAAGCCAAAAAGAACTAACTCATTCAAACCATTTTCAGGCCTTTGTGCCTTTCAAACCTAATTTTTGTTAAAAGCAATGCATCCACTTTGAAATTTATACCACGAACTACGAGGTTTTGATCCCTCATTTTTATGTTGGTACGTGGGCAAAAGTCCGAAGGTCTTGTCAAACACAAAAATATAATTAATGAATTCTTTTCTCATCCCCCCATTCTATTTGTTTGTAAACATCATTTTGTACAAAATACATATGCACACAAAAAAGGTCTCCCTAGGAGTACCTAAGACACTTTGGGTGCTAAAACCTTCCCTCTATGTAACCAACCCCCTTACCTGTAATCTCTGGCATTTTATTAGTTTTGATTTGAAAACTTCTTATTTATGGGTTTTGTTTGTACTTTTCCCTTGGAAACAATAAAAGCGCGATGGCGACTCTTGTTATTTGATGTCTAGCTTATCCATAGCTTGATGATCATGAATTTACCGCTATAGAAATTAAGTGGCGACTCTGCTGGGGAGTAGTCTCCAGTGGGTTTAGCCTACTTTTTTGTGAATATAATTTGTATATAATTGATGTATGTATCTTTGTTTGTATGATATAATCTGCTTGTTGTGCTTGGTGATCTCTGAGTGGTGAGATAAGTTCTAACCCGAACTTGAGTGCAATTTAGATAGGAGAATGGTATAGTCATGTTCGACTTGTGTGAAGTAGTCCTTAACAAGTTGGCTTGAGACCCATCCGCTCAGTGGAGACCCTTTTGGATTTGGAAATGTCACACAAGTATATGTTGGTTAGGCATTACTATCTCTGATTTGGGGTCCGAGAAGCTGAGAATCATAGAACATTTACCCCCTCTTGGCCTATTTAGGACGTAGTGCAACGACTATTCAAGTGTAGACTTGATAATAGTTGTTATGCGATACTACACTCAGACGAGTTTCTCTAGAGAATATTATGGGTTGATGAGTCAGTCATCCTAACCTGTAATATCTGATAGACGGAATTAAGACTCTGGGAACTTTTTAGAACATGATCTACAGGTTTTTATCCTTAGTTAACTCCTTTGGGATGGTTCTTACCCAGACTCCATGCCCGTGACTTACAACAAACCCTTGATTCTTGGTTGGTCTAATCAAGTCTTGTCAATATCAATGGAACTTGGGTGATATAAGGTGTAAACCATAATCCACCAAAATGGATGATTGATCTTGACAATGACTTGGTTCATCCCTTGACCTTTGTTTGTTTGCCTTGTGTGTGATCCCTTATTTGTGATTGTTTCATTCATGCATTCATGCGCATCATAACATTCATCACACAAAAATTTCAAGGAACTGAGGTATTATTTGCAAATATTTTCAGACCATGGATTGTGGACGAAGGAATACTAAGAAGTACAGTTTCAGATGTCCCGACTTGAAAGAGTTAAGGAAGCTAGCATTTTTGTATTATATCCATTGGACTTCAAACAACGTCATGGGAAACTTTTGTCTATCTTGTCTGCTAATATGGTTGAAGGACTTCTGAGTCTGTTGGTTCATTTTTATGACCCTCTGTACCGTTGCTTCACTTTTCTGGATTATCAGCTAGTGTCTACGTTGGAGGAGTATGCCCATCTCTTGGGAATACTTACTTCTAACAAAGTGCCTTTTAGTGGATTGGAAGAGATTCCTAGATCTCATCTTATTGCTGAAGCTCTTCACTTGAAGAAGTATGAGATAGAGGCTCATTGGGTGAAGAAAGGAGGATTGTTTGGGTTGCCTTCTGATTTCCTCATCAAGGAAGCTAGTGCCTTTGCTCAAGCCGGTAGTATGGACGCTTTTGAAGTTATCTTTGTATTGCTCCATTATGGATTAGCTTTGTTCCCTAACATTGACGGTTTTGTTGATGTTAACGCCATTAGAATTTTCTTGATTGGGAATCATGTTCCTACTCTGTTAGGAGATATGTACTTCTCTTTGCATCTAAGGAATTCTAAGGGTAGTGGAACTATTGTCTGTTGCATTCCTCTTCTGTACAAGTGGTTTATTTTGCACTTGCCTCAGGCACCTGCTTTTGTGGAGAACAAACAATGTCTAAGGTGGTCTCAGAGACTTATGTCTCTCATTAATGATGATATAGTTTGGTATGATCCTTCATTGAGCAGTTTGGAGACTATTGATAGTTATGGTGAATTCTCTAATGTGCCTATCATCAGTACACAAGGGGGAATCAATTACAACCCTTCTTTGGCTCGTCGTCAACTTGGGTTTCCCTTGAGAGACAAGCCTAATAACACTTTGTTAGAAGGTCTTTTCTATCAAGAGGGTAAAGATCCCTAATATTTGAAGTAGAAGATTGTGCACGCTTGGCATAATGTGCATAGGAAAGGAAGATCCGAGTTTGGTCCGTGCAATTGTGTAGCTTTGGAAGTTTACACTCTTTGGGTGAAGAAGAGAGATTTGGAATTGAAGATGCCTTATCCTTGTGAAAGACCTATGTCTATGGTTGTGGCTGAGCCATCAACTCTCCCTAACCAAGATGTAGAGGAGTTGGAAGACGCATTCGCCAAGATAAAGCGAGAGAAGGATATGCGGGAAGAGCGTTTCCATGCTTTAAGCAAGAAGCATGAGGAGTTGCAGCTTGAGTCTAAGGACAAAGATGCACTTATTGAGCTACTTGAAGACCGAGTGACCAAGATACAGCTAGAGTCGGAGGTTTCATCTTCCTCTAGCATGCCTCAACCTTACTTTGCTTGGAAGAGGATTGTTTATCAGCTTCTCCTCGAGAAGACGCAGATGAAAGCTTCTTTTGAGACCGAGATTCGACGCATTCGAAGGAAGTATGCGCCTGCAGCTAGATCTTCTGACATTGTTGTTAGGGATCCTTAAGATGACTAGTCTCCTTTTCTCTTGTATTTTTCATTTGGTTTCTGAAATTTTACTCAGTGTAATCCTTCCAATTACTAAAATAAAAGAGATTTTATGTTCATATCAAATTGTTGCAATTGTTGTTATATATGTATATTTGCAAATAATATAGTAAGTTCCTTGAAAATTAAAACAATCAAGCATTGCATTTCATGCATCATTTGCATAAGCATGTTTCTCTTTTGCCAGATGTCTCATTGGTGTTTCTTTTGTGCTTCAGCCAAGCTGACTCATCGGTATAATACTTGCGCCAATCACTCTATAATTATGGAACATCTTGAGCAAGAGAATAGAGATTTGAAAGAGGAGGTCACCCGCCTGACTGCCATGATGGAGTCAGTTCTAGCTATGCAGAGTCAGTCTTCTCCAACACCTATAACTCCTCCTCCTCAGAGGACTGTTATTTCAGAGGTGGCTACCTCTACTGTTCCCGCACCTGCTGCTCATTTTGCACCTGCCATGCCAACCGGATTCCCATGGGGAATGCCTCCGAACTTCGTGCCTGAAGGCTTTGCGCCTATATTTGCTTCTATGCCGGCATCTAGGCCGATCATGTCTGTGCCACTGCCTGTCGTGCATACCTTGCCTCGCGTTGAAGACATAATTTATCATTCCGAGCCATCTGAGGGCCCTGATGTGTATGAAAAAATGGATGAAATGAAGGATCAATTTCTTGAGTTGCGCAAGGAGTTGAAAACCTTGAGAGGTAAGGACCTATTTGGGAAGAGTGTTGCTGAATTGTGTCTAGTGTCGAATGTGAAGATTCCAATGAAGTTCAAAGTGCCTGGCTTTGAAAAATACAAGCGGAACACATGTCCGCTAAGTCATTTGGTGATGTTTGCCCGCAAAATGTCTACCCAAACGAATAACGATCAGCTGTTGATCCACTACTTTCAAGATAGTCTGACCGGCGCTGCATTGAGATGGTATATGGGGTTGGATAGTGGGAGCATCCACACTTTCAATGATTTGGGTGAAGCATTTTTTAAGAAGTACAAGTACAACGTTGATATGGCTCCCGGCCGAGATTAGTTGAGATCACTGTCTCAAAAGGACAAAGAGACACTTAAGGAGTATGCGCGGAGGTGGAGAGAGCTCATTGCTCAGATCAACCCTCCGTTAGAGGAAAAAGAGATAACCAAAAATTTTCTGAAGATCCTTAGCTCATTTTACTATGAGAGGATGATCGCCAGTGCCCTTAGTGATTTTACCGAAATGGTAAATATGGGGATGAGGCTAGAAGAAGGTGTCAGAGAGGGACGATTGTCTAAGGAGGAGGTCTCGTCCAGCAAGAGATACGACAACAGTTTTGGTAAGAAAAAGGATAATGAAACCAACATAATTATTAGTGGGAGACAGAGAAGGCCTCAGATCAGAAGAACTCAACCACCCCGCCAACACCATCATCAAGTATCGTCAGTAATTCCTGTGTTTTCATCCAGTCAATCAGCACCAATGCAACAACAACAACAATACCAACAATCATTAGCAACAGAATTTTGAAAGGAAGGTCTCTTTCGACCCGATTCCGATGACATATGCAAAGCTATAGCCATCATTGGTTCTCAAGAACCTGCTACAACCAAGAAATCCTCCACAAATCCCTGAACCACTTCCATGGTGGTACAATCCAGAACTCTGATGTGATTTTCATCAAGGAGCACCCGAACATGATATTGAAAACTGTTATCCACTCAAATATGAAGTCCAGAAGCTAGTGAAAAGTGGAATGGTGTCCTTTGAGGACCGAGTGCCGAATGTTAAAGAAAACCCACTACCTGCCCATGGGAATTCATCTGTCAACATGGTAGAAGGTTGTCTAGGGGAGTTCAAAGTGTTCGATGTCCACTTCATTAGGAGATATTTGGTGGCGATGCACAAGGATATTTGTTGGGTGAGTGATTGTGAGCATGACCATGATGGTTGTGCTATCTGTAGTGTTAATTCAAGAGGTTGTGAGATTGTGAAAAGGGACATCCAACGGTTGATGGATGAAGGCTTGATCCAGATTGTGCAATCCTGTCACATAGATGACGATGTCAATGTAATAGTGTCAGTATTTAAGAATCCCGAGAGATTGGTAATCCAGTATGATAGCAGCAACAGTAACAGTATTAGCCAGAGATCGGTATCACCGTTGGTTATAAGGTTGTCCAGTCCGTACGCATACGATAAGGTTGTTCCTTATCAGTACAATGCAACTATGGTGAAGGATGGTCAAGAGGTTCCATTACCTACGACCAGTTCTATCGTGAGCATTGATGATGTTACCAAGGTGACCCTCAGTGGTCGAGTGTTTGGGCCAGTGTTCCCAAAAGATGTGGACGATTCAACAGTTAGTAAGAAGGTAGAAGTTCCTGAAGTAGATCTAGTTAGTGTTCCAAAGTGTCAGTATGGTGAATCCAACAATTTGAAGACTAACGATGATGATGGGGTACTTCAGTTGATAAAGAAAAGTGAGTTCAATGTGGTGGAGCAGCTGCTCCAAACCCCCTCAAAGATTTCAGTATTGTCTCTACTTATAAATTCAGAAGCACACAGAGAAGCACTGCAAAGAGTTCGTCAGCTGCTAGATTAGAGGATATGCAACTTAGCTTCCGTAGCGGAGGGTTCATTCATGGCAATGAACAACACATAGCTACTGTGCTAAAGGACGACGAAGAGGAAGACTGCACCAATTTTGTGACGCATGGAAAGGCTTGAAATAATTGGATTGATGTTGATATTCCTGTTATTTTGCATCGATCTAAGTAATTGCTTTTATTTGTTTTGAAAATCCTTCTCCTATGCCTAAGGGAGAAGTGAACATTGTTTGACCTTTTCAAATTGATCATTAATAAAGTATAATTCTATTCATCCATATCTATGATGTTTTGTTTTTACTTTTTGCTTTATTTTGAAAATGGTAATCACAAAAAACATAAATAAAGAATATAATTGTCCATCTGCATAATATTTGGTCACAATTTCACTTCTCTAAAATTAAAATATCAAATCATTATGCAGGTTGGTTTCTAACCCCATTGAATATAATGACCCTTCTCCTTCTCCAAATTTTGAATTCCCTTTGTTTGAGGCTGAGGAGGAAAGTGATGAAGAAGTGAGTGATGAATTGTTTCGACTTCTTGTGCATGAAGGAAAAGCCATCCATCCATTTGAAGAGCAGATTGAGTTAGTCAACTTGGGTTCCGAGGATGATGTAAAGGAAGTCAAGATTGGCTCTCAACTGTGTCCAGATGTGAATAAGGGGTTGATTGATCTTCTCCGAGAGTATTCAGATGTGTTTGCTTGGTCCTATCAAGACATGCCTGGTTTGGATTCTGACATCGTGGGGCATAGATTGTCGTTGAAGCCAGAATGCCTGCCGGTCAAGCAGAAGTAGAGAAGAACGCATCCTGATATGGCAGTGAAGATCAAAGAAGAAATGCAGAAGCAGATTGATGTCGGTTTTCTTGTGATCGCTGAGTATCCGCAATGGGTGGCCAATATTGTGCCTGTTCCGAAGAAAGACGGAAAAGTCCGCATGTGTGTTGATTATAGAGATTTGAATAAAGCCAGTCCGAAAGATGATTTCCCTCTGCCACACATTAATATGTTGGTAGACAATACAGCTAAATTCAAAGTCTTTTCGTTTATGGATGTATTTTCTGGATATAATCAGATCAAGATGGCACCCGAAGATATGGAGAAGACCACATTCATTACACCTTGGGGAACATTCTGTTATAGAGTGATGCCTTTCGGTTTGAAGAATGCTGGTGCAACTTACCAAAGAGCAATGACTACTCTTTTCATGATATGATGCATAAAGAGATTGAAGTTTATGTCGATGACATGATTGCTAAATCCATTGATAAAGAGGAACATGTTGAGCATTTGTTGAAGCAATTCCAGCGCTTGAGGAAGTATAAACTCCGCTTGAATCCCAATAAGTGTACTTTTGGTGTTCGTTCTGGTAAGTTGTTGGGCTTTATTATCAGCGAGAAGGGTATTGAAGTTGATCCTGCCAAGGTCAAAGCAATACTAGAGATGCATGCGCCCAAAACTGAGAAGCAAGTCAGAGGTTTTCTCGACCGCTTGAATTATATCTCAAGATTCATTTCACACATAATTTCCACATGGGCGCCTATATTCAAGCTTCTTCGGAAAGATCAGTCTTGTGATTGGACCGAAGATTGCAGAAAGCTTTTGACAGTATCAAGGAATATCTACTTGAGCCTCCGATTTTGTCTCCGCATGTTGAAGGAAGACCGTTGATCATGTATTTGATTGTGCTTGAAGATAGTATGGGTTGTGTTCTTGGTCAGCAAGATGAGGCTGGAAAGAAAGAATTTGCAATTTACTACCTCAGTAAGAAGTTCACCGACTGTGAGACTCGGTATTCTATGCTAGAGAAAACTTGTTGCGCATTGGCTTGGGCTGTTAAGCGTCTGCGTCAGTATATGTTGAATTATACCACTTGGTTGATATCCAAAATGGATCCAATCAAGTATATTTTTGAGAAGCCTGCTTTAATTGGGAGAATTTCCCGTTGGCAGATATTGTTATCAGAGTATGATATTGAATACCAATCTCAGAAAGCAATCAAAGGTAGTGTCTTGGCTGACCATTTGGCTCACCAACCGATTGAAGATTACCAGTCAGTGCAGTATGATATTCCTGATGAAGAGATCTTGTACTTGAAAATGAAAGATTGTGATGAACCATTGCTTGAAGAAGGGCCAGAACTTGGTTCCCGTTGGGGCATGGTATTTTATGGAGCTGTTAATCAGCATGGTAATGGCATTGAGGCAGTGATTATTACTCCTCAAGGCACGCATTTTCCATTTATAGCTAGATTGACTTTCAACTGTACAAACAATATGGCAGAATATGAAGCTTGCATAATAGGGCTTGAAGAGGCCATTGATCTCAGAATCAAGCATTTAGATGTCTTTGGAGATTCAGCTTTGTTTGTGAATCAAATCAAAGGTGAATGGGTGACGAATCAACCCAGCTTCATACCGTATAGAGATTATGCGAGGAGGATTTCAACTTTCTTTACAAAGGTTGAGTTTCATCATATCCCTCGAGATGAAAACTGGATGGCAGATGCTCTTGCAACATTGGCGTCAATGATTATAGTGAAGTATTGGAATGAAGTTCCCGATTTGACTGTGATGCGTCTTGATAGGCCAGCTCATGTGTTTTCTATTGAAGAGGTCAAAGACGAGAAGTTGTGGTATTAAGACGTCAAGTGTTTCCTCCAAGGTTAGATTTACTCATCTGGGGCATCTTTGAAAGATAAGAAGACTTTGAGAAGATTAGCCGGAAACTTCTACCTAAATGGTGATGTGTTGTACAAGAGAAACTTCGATATGGTTTTGCTCATATGCGTGGATAGACACGAAGCAGACCCGTTGATGACTGCAGTCCATGAAGGTTCCTTTGATACTCATTCCAATGGACATGCAATGGCGAAGATGTTGTGAGCAGGTTACTATTGGCTGACAATGGAATCTGACTGTTGCAAGTTTGTGAAGAAATGCCACAAGTGTCAAATATATGCAGATAAAATTCATGTTCCTCCGACACTATTGAACGTCATTTCCTCCCCATGGCCCTTCTCCATGTGGGGAATTGATATGATTGGCATGATTGAGCCCAAAGCTTCGAACGAACATCGTTTCATTTTGGTGGCAATTGACTACTTCACAAAATTGGTTGAAGCGACATCGTATGCAAATGTAACCAAGAAAGTTGTTGTAAGGTTTATCAAGAATTAGATTATATGTCGTTATGGTGTGCCAAGCAAGACCATTATTGATAATGGATCAAACTTGAATAATAATATGGTGGAAGCTCTTTGTAAAGACTTCAAGATTGCACATCATAATTCTTCTCCCTACAGACCTAAGATGAATGGGGATGTTGAAGTTGCAAACAAGAACATCAAGAAGATTATTTAGAAGATGGTTGTAACATATAAGGATTGGCATGAGATGCTCCCATTTGCTTTGCACGGGTATCGTACATTCATTCGCACTTCAACAAGGGACACCCCTTTCTCTCTTGTATATGGTATGGAAGCAGTGCTCCCCGTAGAGGTTGAGATTCCATCATTGCATATGCTCATGGAAGCCATGTTGACTGAGGTTGAATGGTGTCATGCCAGGTATGATCAGCTGAATTTGATAGAAGAGAAGAGATTAACTGCCATGTGTCATGGTCAGTTATATCAGCAGAGAATGAAGAAAGCTTTTGACAAGAAGGTCAGACCGCGCGTATTCAGATAAGGCGACCTTGTGATCAAGAAAATCCTATCTTTCAAACCAGATTCTAGGGGAAAATGGACTCATAATTATGAAGGCCCATATGTTGTTAAGAGAGCCTTTTCATGCGGTGCTTTGATTCTTACAACTATGGATGGTGAAGAGTTCACTCGTCCTGTGAACGCAGATGCAGTCAAGAAATACTTCTCCTAAAAAGAAAAGAACAGCACGCTAAGTTGAAAACCCGAAAGGGCGGCTTAGGAAAAAATGAGCGTCTCGGTGGATTGAAAACCTGAAAGGGCAACCCAAGCAAAAGTTAGAGACATTAAACAGAAGAATTATCCCGATAAATTGAGTACCCCAACTTGGGGAAATTTATGCAAAAATTAGGGATTATGGCAAGTAACTGCATCCTGCTGATCTTCAGATTTGGAGACTTTGTTAAGCACAATGGTCGACGATGATGCATTACCCCCAGTAGTGGCCAAAAGCACAGTGGACATCAAGAGTTGGTAGAAGGATTAGTGGTCATTTGTATTCAATGTACCCCTTTTTCCATGAAAATTACCATTTTCAACTTTGTAAAGATCTATGGATTCTTGTCATTTACAAACTACCATTCTATTAAATAAAGTTGAGCTTTTATCCAATTGTTTCTACTCTTATTTAATTCAGCCAAATAGATTTGAATTTTATTATGATCATTTTTTAAATTAATTTTTTTAATCAAAATCATTTTTCTTAAACATATAAAAGCATGAATTTTAAGCAATCGATTTCATTTAAAAAAGAATATCAACAGTGGTTCGGAAGCAGTAAGCCCTAAGTGTGGAGCATTATTGGTTCTCCCCAAGCAGTAGGCGCAATTTCTCTTTCATCCCCGACAGCATGTTCAGCACCCGGTGTTTGTTGATTTCTCTAGACGAGTAATTCTCTGTTATCCCCAACCGAGTTTATGATTATTCCCAACTGAGCGCGGAGATTTCATTACGGTAATTTCGTGATTTCGACATAACGTTGGTTTCCCCATCGGTCGCCATCAGATTTGCTCCCAGTCAGAGTTACCTCCTGGTTTCTGAGCAGTTATTTGTGTTTATCCTCTGCATGGTTGTCTCCCATTTGATATAGTGTTGACCTAAAATCCCCCGCAGACTCGATAACGATTTTCCTCAGCAGGTCTCCTCTTTCCCCGGCTAGGGTCGGGCCTTTGGGATGTTGACCTCTTTTCTCCAACAGTTGTTTCCCTCTTGTGTGGATTGCCTGAGAATTGTATCGATGATTCAAATCTGCGACACCTTTGTATCCTTTGTGATCGTTTTGTCAGCATAATCATCATATATACATATACATATACATATACACTCATATAATTTCATAATTGCCTCATTACATCTGTTAGCTCATTCTTGTGATTCTTATTCTCTGTTATGGTGGTACTTTATCCCCATACAAGTTTGGCGTCTGTCCTCCCTCAATTGTAGAGTGTCAGCCCCTTAAGCAGAAAGACTTTAACCTTTCTCCTTTCCCCACTGAGTTATTCCTCGTGGATGATTATTATTTCAGTTTCCTCCTCAGTTGATTACCTGGATGGAACCACTACCCTTGAGTTATATCCTCATTGGGTTGAGTCTTGATTGACCGTTCTTTCTAGATCTTACCTAGATAGATGCTTTGGGTCCCCTAAGAGTTTATTACCCAGTAACTGGTAATATTCCTCTTAGTTTGTAGTTTGTTACTTCTTGCCCAATACCCGACAAAAGTAACCTTTTTCTCCCCAGCGGATTCATTTTTATGTTTCCCCAGGAAGTATATCCTTGATATATTCATCCTAACCGATGACGGATATTTTCTTCCCCTGTTGTGGGTTTATCCTTGATATGTTCATCCTAACCGATGACGGATACTCCCATCTTTGGTATTCTACCCAGTAAAAAGGTAGTTGTAATCCCTATTATGTTCCCTAGAGATTTAATCCTTGATATGTTCATCCTAGATGATGACGGGTTTTCTTCTCTTTGCGGTCTTCTGCCCAGTAACCGGTAGTTGTAAATCCTGTTTGTCTCCCCTTGCAGAGTTTATCCTTTATATGTTCACTTTAACTAGTGATGGATATTCTCTCCTTTGGTATTCAATCCAGTAACTGATAAATGTAATCCCTATTTCTCTCCTCACGGAGTCTATCCTTGATATGTTCATCCTAACCGGTGACATATTTTCTCTTTGATGGTATTCTATCCAGCATTCGATAGATGCAATTCCTATTTTTTGTTCATTTGGTTTATCCTTGATATGTTCATCCTAACCGATGACGGATGTCCTCCTTAACATCCCCAAGAAAGTCTATCCTTGATATATTCATCTTAACCGATGATAGATTTTCTTTCCTTTTAGTCTATCCTTGATATATTCACCCTAACCGGTGACAGATATTCTCATCTTTGGTCTTCTGCCCAGTAACTGGTAGTTGTAAATCCTATTTCTGCAGTTTTTCCCCAGCAAGGCTATTCTTACCCAGTAACCGATAATGAATACTCCCTCCTGGCGATTCCCAGTGAGTCATCCTTGATATGTTCATCCTAACCGATGACGAATGTCCTCTCTGTCAGATCTTTATTATCTCCTTACCCAGTAACAGGTAGTGGATAATAAATTTTTGCTCCTTCTATGTTGAAGTTTATTTCTTCCCTAGTTGAGTTGAGTGCGTATTTCCTTAATGAAATTGCTTTTCCTGCATGATTCAAGTACTTCAGTTTTATCCTGATCTACTCGTTTCCCTTGCAGATGTTTTTGTTTCCCCGACTGAGTCTTTCCATTTTCATCGAATTCCTCTAGTCGCCCAGCAGTTTTTAAGTCGTAGCCTGGCCTACGCATAACCCTTTTATCCCCTCAGAGTCTCTGTCTCCCCGGTGAGCTTTCCTTACGAAATGCATTGTGCTCCTGCGGACTTTCGGTCGCTCTGATTTCTTTTCCTTTGTGGCAACATTTCCCCGCATAGAATTTGCTTTTACATTCATATCATATGCATCATGAGGTCTCTTAGGGACCAAAATTTGTTTCTATATGTTGTTATTTAAGCCCATTCTACTGAGTCGATATGAAGATTTTAACCTTCACCTCCTCAATTAGAATGTCCTTAAATAGGGGCAGCTGTAAGACCCCAATTTCGACCCTAAGATCCCTCATGAAATCTCATCATATGCATAGCATTGGGATCATAACTTGGCATCCTCCTTACCCCTTTTTCATTAGGTTTGTTTTGGGAGAGATCACCAAGCACTATTTGATTGTATCATACTTATATATTATCATTTTACTAACAAAAATACCAAAAATATGTCTTTGCTTTTGCCTAACTCTTTTGAAGGTAGGGCATGATCCCCATTGATCTATCAAGTTCACATCTAGGGTTTAAGACCCTCATTGCTAAGATAACAACCAATGATTGATCCATAATGTCACTAATAATCATATATGAGTCCCAATGATCTTTACATGTTATTTTGATCAAGATTCCTTCAAGAGTTTGAAGTTGGTTTGCCTTGGAAACCCTAGTTTGTCTGGGTATCTTGAGTAACTTCTTCACCAAGCTTCCTCATCAATTGATCAAATTCCTCAAGGGAAACTTCAAATTTCATCATCTTATGCATATATGATCTACCATGAGCCTAAAAAGTCAAGATAACTGCAAGTTAGCAAGTTGGTTGATGGTGGTTGGCCAGATGAATTCATCTGATCAAAACTGGGTCTCCCTAGATATCATCTCCTACAATTTTCGCCATATGAAAATGATTCCAAGAGAAACGTTACTCTAAATGATATTGCAAACAACTTTCATGTTTAAGTCTAGAGCTAATTTTTCTTGGAAAGTCATTTTCTATGTTGGAACATTATAGGTCATTTTGTCTAAACCCTAATTTGAAAGTCAACTTCCCAAGGCCATAACTTGCTCAATTTTTATGAGATGAAAGCTTTCCAAGTCACACAATCAAATTCAAGATGTCTACTTCAACTTTGATGTGTGGAGTGAGAGGTAAATCAACTTTTATGAGCATGTGATATGAGGATACATTATAGGTCATTTTGGACCAATACCATTGAACAAGTGATTTTCCCCAACTTCAAAAATGCATAACTCTGTAATTATAGATCTAAATGATGTCAAATTGGTGACCATTTTGAAGGTATTTGAAAGATCTACAACTTTGATAAAGACACGTTTCTCATTTGGGGCTTACATAAAAAGTTAAGTAAGGTGGAACATTGAAGTATATGACTTGACACTTAGAAAAAATTTCAACATGTTGAAATTTCCAAACTTCCACCTCAAAATTCACCATGATACAAGTTCTAAATGGAAAAGTGTTCAACATAATAGTTATTCATCTTGATCTAATCTTTCCAGAGAGTCCTAATTCAATCATTTTGGACTAAGTTTGCTAGGGTTGCACATGGTGTTAACAGACCTGCATCAGTTGGTAAAATTAAAACTTCAAATGACCATTTCACTTTGCCTTGCCATTCAAGCTTCATTCAGACTTCATCACAATTGATTTTGGACCTTAGTGAGTTGCTTCATGGGCTTGTACACGCATATGCAAGCATGAACATTGCATTGCCAGTTTTGGGAGAAATTTCAAGTGTGGGAATAACACTTTAATTTACTATAAATAGAGACCCACTGAGCTTATTTCAAAGGACCCTTGCGCGCCAGCTTTGCCTCCATTCTTCAAACCCTCACAATTCAAAGGAAAACCTGATAATTTTCACTTGAAAATTGAGTTTGAATCTCACTGTTTGGAGATTCAAAAACTCCAGGATCCAAAGCTTTGTCCTAATCCTAATCCACTTCTGTAAGCTATTGGAGCAAGATCAAACGTGAATTGAAGTAAGAGAGATCAAGTTTTGCATAATATTGAAGGTATTTTCCAGATTTTTTTTTCTCTTGGATTCTCACTCAATTCTCATCATTTCTCTTGGATCTTTGGTTGCCTGAAGTCCTACCAATGTACACAAGAAGATTGAGTTGCTTTGAGGTCAAATCGAAGTTACTCAATTGACACACCTCAAAATTCAACTCCTCATATCTTTCTATATATTTGGAGTTAGTTAAAATTGAGGTCAAATTCGTGATCTACGCCATTTTTTATTTCAGATCATGTACTCCTTTTTCATTTTAGTCATGGTGATGATTGAACCAATCTGACGAGGTTCGCCTGAGAAGGTGACTGGCCTTTTGCCCCGACAGTGAGGTGGCACGGCTCAGAACCATTGATTTGGTTTAAAATGTTTTAATCATAGGCGTTGGTTTAGATGACCAGTGTTACAGCGCGCTGACTAAGTTCCATCATGGAACGCGCATTTGTGGCCACTTGATCTGCCACCTCAATTAATGAGGGAGATCAAGAGGTCCACGTTTTTTTGTAATTTCTGATTTTCATTTTATTTCTTTGATTTTCATTAATTCATATTAATTTTAATATAGATCCAAAAAATATGAATTTCACAAAAAAAAATTTAAATAAAATCCTCTTTCATGTTTTGAATTAAAATTATTTTTTGGATCATTATTAATATTTTTCATGATTTAATTGATTTTGTGATTATTTTTAATTGTTCAAAAATACTTTTAAGTTTCCAAAAATTCTAAAAAAAATTCTCCAAGGTCCTTTGACCTTGTTTGACCTATGATAATTCTCATGGTCATTTCTTTGGTGTTTTGATGAGGTTTTAGGAATTTGACCAACCATATTTAATTTAATGCACTATTTTTAGTATTTTTAATTGAATAAATGCCAAATTAATTGTGTTGAGCCATTTTGTTTGACTTTGTAAGTTTGACTTGTGTTGTTGGGCTTTGGTCAAGCTTGATTTGACTTTGTTAGATTAAGTTCATTGGATTTAGGGGATTGATGAAATGTACATTTCATCTCCCAAAATAAATGAATGATCTTAATTTGGTAAAAGTCCTCCTTTGTCCAATTTGAGTTTAATCTATTTCCCCCTCCCTCTTCATCTCATTCCTCTTCTTTATGAATTCATGTCATGGACCTATAATGTCTCTATATCCTAAGGCTAGTAGATTGCAAAATCAATATAAGTATGGATGAGATTAGGCCCCCATTTTTGCATATTCTTTTTGTGTGTGGTATGTTTCATGAGCATAGTCCATTATACTATGTCTCTAACATGCATTAACACCAAAATTTTATTGTTCGGCCTCAAATTGTTGTGACTTCTACATAAGTCCAATTACGATTGTTTAACATAGAGCAAAATTTTGACACAAAAGGCGTAACATTCTAGTTAGTGAGATTGTAAGTCTCCCCTCTTTCATGGTATTGTATGGAAACTTGGCCTTTTTTCCTTCCTTTGGAAGATGTCTTGGTTCAAGGATCCATGTTTGTGATAAGTGGGTTGAGTGTTCTCCAAAGAATGACTTAAAACAAAAGCAAAATCAAAAGCAATACTAACTTCTAACTCATTAACAACTAACATTTAATTCCAAGTCATTTACTTTAATGCATTTTATTTTCAAGTCTTTATTCATTTGCCATTATTCATACCATTCTAATTGTTTATGTTAATGTCATTTTCACTTTGTCCATTTGGACCATATTTTGTGATATGTTTTGTTTGTGTATATTGTGTTTGGTTGTTTGGTCTTTGACCATTAATGTACATGATAAGAACAAAAACCCTAAAAAACATCTTGTGTGGACTGTTGGTTTGGTCTGAGACTATTGGACTTAGAATTTAGGTAACACTCCCTATGCAAAGGACTTGGCCAATTACAATTTTCATGTAACCAAATGCTTGTGATTTGAAACTTCATATGATACATCATTGAAGATCCATTTGAGTTCATCTACAACATGATCATTGTGAAGCTGTTATTTTGAACCTGTGACTTGTGGCATTGTGGAACTCATCTACTACATGGGAAAATTTGAATAAGATCATGGAGTTTCTAAGCTTGGATGTGGTTATCTTTATTTGATGTCTTGCTTCTCAAGTTGATATATTATGCATTGTTTGTTGCTTGATTCTAATGTCCAAGGGAATTTGGGTTTCTATATGACATTCTTGTCTATTGGATTGCAGCCCATTGGTCAGATCTTTTCAACTCTTAACCTTTAAATTTATGCTTAGGATTAGTCTCTTCATCTCCTCCCCGCTTCTTTAATTTCAAAATCTCTCCCTCCTTTTAAAAAAACTTCTTTGCTTGTGCTTGTTTTCTAAACTTAGACCATCTTGTAAATTAGAAACTTTGGCCTTATGTCATTAAATTTTAAACTCTTTTCTTAATCAAGCTTGTAAATGAAGTTAATTATACTTGACTTAAAATTTCAAAAGCCAAAAAGAACTAACTCATTCAAACCATTTTCAGGTTTTTGTGCCTTTTAAACCTAATTTTTATTAAAAGCAATGCATCCACTTTGAAATTTATACCACGAACTACGAGGTTTTGATCCCTCATTTTTATATTGGTATGTAGGCACAAGTCCGAAGGTCTTGTCAAACACAAAAATATAATTAATGAATTCTTTTCTCATTCCCCCATTCCATTTGTTTGTAAACATCATTTTATACAAAATACATATGCACACAAAAAAGAGCTCCCTAGGAGTACCTAGGACACTTTGGGTGTTAACACCTTTCCTCTGTGTAACCAACCCCCTTACCTGTAATCTCTGGCATTTTATTAGTTTTGATTTGAAAACTTCTTATTTATGGGTTTTGTTCGTACTTTTCCCTTTTCCCTTGGAAACGATAAAAGTGCGGTGACGACTCTTGTTATTTGATGTCTAGCTTATCCATAGCTTGATGATCATGAATTTACCGCTACAGGTGCACCAGTTGCTTGGAGTTCGAGAAAGGAGTCAGTAGTGGCATTATTGGCGTGCGAAGCAGAATACATAACTGTTTCCCTTTATGCATGTCAAGCAACATGGATGGTGAATCTGGTTGAAAGGGTAATAGCGAAGAGTTATTGATCAATTACCATGAAGATCGATAACATGTCAGCTATCAATCTGGTGAAGAATCTGATAGCACATGGTCGAAGCAAACACATCGAAATGAGGTTCCATTATCTTCGAGAGCAAGTAGGAGATGGAAAGATGAATTTGGAACACTGCAAAACTAAGAATCAGATTGTAGATATCATGATGAAGGGAGTGCAGATCGAAGTGTCCAGAAGACTAAGAGCTATGATGAATGTAGATAGCTTAGACACAATGAATTAGGTGGTGTGTTGAATTGTAATTCCTTGTGTCGAAGCAGGTTGCTCGACATAACAAGGATGTGTCGAATAACCTAGTGTGTCGAGTTGCATTAGTGTGTCGAAGTGTCGAAGCATTTTGCTTCACACAGGATTTCGACTTAGGCCTATTTTTAGTAGTGTTAACTATTTTTGCCTTTTATAGTTTTGGGTTTTGCCTTAGGAAAAAAGCTAACCTAAATCTATAAATAGAGAGTAACCCTTATTCTTGAAATAACTCATAACATTGTATTCATAGAATTTTACAGTTGCAAAGTGAATAAAGAAGTTTTCCACAAATTGTAGACAGAGAAAAAAACCCTGCAAAAAATATTCTTCTTCTTCTCCAACGTTCTTTTCTTTCTTTCTCAATCGTTCTTTTCTTTTCATTGTCATTGCGTGGTTGATAACAATCTTGTTCATCAAGATTGATAGAAATTCTCCATAAATTATGGTGGATTTTCAATAAAAACCGCATCATGGTTTTTAGGGACCTAATAATGAATACATATGTCAATCCTGTAATATCAATATGTCATATTAACACATTTCCAATTAGAAATATATTAAGCATTCATAGAGGATGGAAAAAAGTTCACAATAGCTTAGATCCAAGAAGGATCGTGTGACAGGATCTGCCATCACATAAATACTTTACTCACCATATGACAATATGACAAAAGGAGAAACTTTGTTCAGAACCATATAACAAAGTTTCTTATTTTTCCATATGACATTTTCTACTAAAGACTCCTCTTGGACAGGTTACCTACAAGAGTCTGATAACATGAAATAATATCACATTTTTGGGCTTGATTTAATTAAATTATAGTGTTATTTGATTCGATTTATTTTATGTTATTCGATATTACTTGGTATTCTATTATTATTTATTTCAGGTAACATTATTTGAAGCATGTATGAAAAGGAAAGAAAAAGGGTACAAAAAGAGGATTCTGTAGGAAAGCAGCTCACCAAAGCCCAGCCCACGTTTGGGGCAAGGAAAAAGGCTGTGACGACCGCCACAGGCATGTGACGAGCGTCACGCCCCTCCACTTAGTGTTACGACCGTAACACATGGTGTGACAAGCGTCACACCCCCCACTCCTATTCTTTTGGCATTGACGCGTAACAGAAGCACGTTCTCTCCTATTTTTCCTCTGGACTCGTTGACGCTTTGGAAAACCTACTGAAGGGACTTTGGAAAAAACAGTTACTTTATGGAAGAATATAAATAGACCTCAAGGGATCCAATTGAGGGTTCCTCTCCTTTTCGCCGTGCAAACTTTTACAGCAATATACTTTCCAGCATTCAGCAATATATTTTCCAGCATTCCATTTTCTCAGCATTTTTATTTCCTTAGCATTTTCTTTTCTTTTCTTTGCCAGCTTAATTTTCTAAGCATTCAATTAATTTTCTCACAATAGTTTCTACACCGGAAACTATTGTGTAACTTTTACTGGATCTAACCTTACGTTAGATCATAGTATTTTATTTCTTTGTTTTTATTTTACTGTCTGATCGAAGATTGTGAAGAACAAATCCAACCGGCTTGTGGTGGAGTGTTCAAGCATCGAAGCTAGGGAATAACCAAGATTTCTATTAATTTTACAGGTTCATTAATTTATTGTTTTAATTTATATATGCTCTGTGCTGCTGTTTATCTATATTGTTTGTTTGATATGGTTGTATTTAAGTATAATTATTGTTTAGGCATGTTTAGCATGTCCGGCTAATTAGTTTAGATATCGGTATGTAAAGTAAGCGGAATAAAGGAATCAAAACTGAGTTGGTTTAAATTCATTTAAAAATATAGTCACTCCTTTTCTGGTCTCAATTTACAGAGTTAACACCAAAGTTTTTGTACGAGAGTAAAAGACATAAAGAAGTTAAAATCAATAGAATGACGGTTTGAGCTTTTAACTGGACAGTGTAAATTGGACATTAACTTTAAATCAGGGCGAGAGCCATTTTTAAAGTTAATTAAATTCTAATCATTTTCAAAAATTATTTTTAAAAGTTAAATGTGAGGGCGAGAGTTAAGCATTTAAGTTTAATCATATAATCTAAGTCAACAGAGCGAGAGTTTGAGACGAGGGTGTTTAAACGGTTAGTATTTTCTTAAAAAGAGTTTCTAAAGATTCTATTGTTTTCAAAAAGTGATTTTAGATTTAACTAAATAGTGAGAGCGTACGTTAATATAAAGTCATAGTCTTATTCAACAGAGCGAGAGTTTGAGAAAAGACTTTTAATCAATAGTGTCTACTGAAAAGACTTATTTTAAAACTAAGAAACCAACGAAGATTTGATTCCCTAATTACGACGAACTACATACCGATATCCGTGTTATTTGATATTTAATCTAGATCCAACTTTAGTTTTACTTTTCCCCCTAATCATCAAAGTATCATCCGCCTTAGCTTTACGAAGTAACCTTAGAAAAACGGTATATCGATTCATTAAGTCCCTGTGGGATCGATATCTTTTAAAACTACGCGATTAGACTGTGCACTTGCAGTTAATACCCCAATAGACTCATAAAGTCGCGATCAAGTTTTTGGCGCCGTTGCCGGGGACTTTTATTTAGTCGATATCGTAACTCTTTTCTTACGCTGTAGAGACTAAGGCTATTTCTGTTTTTCCCTTCTTTTTCGTTGATTTGTATGCCACACACTCGCTCACAAGGCGAACCTTTCTACTTACGAATCAACGATGTTGAACGATATCTCCGAGTCTTACGACGAATTCGGGAGTATCGTGCTACAAACAATCTTCCTCCAATCAAAATTCCTGATCTCAAAAATCTCCTTCCTTCGTCGATACCCGAGATGGTAGAACCAGCTCGTGCTCTTCGAGATTACGCTGCTCCATCGCAAGATGAGCCACATTCGAGTATTGCTCCACCCGCAATCGAAGCGAACAACTTCGAACTTAAACCTTCGCTGTTGCAGGCAGTGCAACATAACCAATTCTCTGGAAATACTACCGAGGATCCAAACCTTCATTTATCCGTATTTGTCCAATACGCTGATACTGTTAAAGCTAATGGTGTCACTTCAGAGGCAATTCGACTTCGTCTCTTTCCTTTCTCATTAAGAGATAAAGCTAGAAGATGGCTTCAATCTCTTCCTTCCAACTCAGTCACCACATGGAATGAGTTGAAGAAAGTCTTTCTTGCCCGATATTTTCCTCCAAGCAAAACAGCTATGCTGAGAGCCCAGATAAATGGATTTAAGCAAAAAGACAACGAGTCTCTTTTCGAAGCATGGGAAAGATACAAGGACATGATGAGACTTTGTCCACACCATGGTTTAGAGGACTGGTTAGTAATTCATACCTTCTATAATGGTCTCTTGTACAACACAAGGTTAACAATAGACGCCGCCGCCGGTGGTGCGCTTATGGATAAACCTTACACTGACGCTTATCAACTCATCGAGAGCATGGCCCAAAATCACTATCAGTGGGGAAGCGACCGAACAATGGTAGAAAAACCTCAAACAAAAAGTGGCATGTACGAGATAAGTAGCCTTGCTCATGTTAATGCAAAAGTGGATGCTCTTGCCCAGAAAATTGAAAGTTTAAATGTATCACCTCCAGCCACCGTGGTTGCAGTAACTCAAAATTGCGAAGTCTATGGAATTCAAGGTCACACTCCTACAGATTGTCAACTCCTAACAGGAATCCAAGCAGAGCAGGTGAACTATGCTCAAGGAAATCCTTACTCGCATACCTATAACTCAAACTGGAAGAACCATCCTAACTTTTCATATAAAAGTAATAACGCCTTATACGCACCAGGTCAAGCACCCAGTCAAGCTCCAGCTATACCTCCTGGATATCAAAAGCCGACCCCATCTACGCCTAACAATAACGTTCCTAGGAAATCCAATTTGGAAATCATGATGGAGAACTTCATAGCTTCTCAGCAGCAAACCAATAAAGAGTTCTTAAACCAGAATGTACACACTAACGAACATATTAAACAACTAGCAAGTAAAGTAGATGCCCTGGCTACCCATAACAAAATGCTGGAAACACAAATCTCACAAGTAGCTCAATAACAAGCGCCTACTGCTGTCCCAACTGGTATATTTCCTGGACAGCCCCAACCTAACCCGAAAGGCCACGCTCATGCAATTATATTACGAAGTGGAACAGAGGTAGAAGGACCATCTGACCCAAGGATTGAAAACCAAAAATCTAAAAAGTCAACTGAGGAAGAAAGTAAACCTAAGGAATCGGAAGAATGTAATAAGGAAACCGTAGAAAAGAAAGAACCTTATGTACCTCCGCCGCCTTACAAACCACCTATTCCTTACCCTCAAAGGCTAATTAAAACCAAAGATGCGAGCCAATTTAAAAAATTTGTTGACCTACTGAAACAATTAAACGTCACAATTCCTTTTACAGAAGCTATTACACAGATGCCCTCATACGCTAAGTTCTTAAAAGAAATTTTATCTAATAAAAGGAAACTTGAAGATAGCGAAACTGTTACACTCACTGCTGAGTGTAGCGCAATAATCCAGAATATGCCTCCTAAACTTAAAGATCCTGGTAGTTTTTCTATACCCTGTCACATAGAAAAATTTGTCATAGACAAAGCTTTATGCGA
Source organism: Lathyrus oleraceus (assembly GCF_024323335.1). Taxonomy (NCBI): domain Eukaryota; kingdom Viridiplantae; phylum Streptophyta; class Magnoliopsida; order Fabales; family Fabaceae; genus Lathyrus; species Lathyrus oleraceus. The sequence goes on along the minus strand of NC_066582.1, from coordinate 438,990,913 downwards.
TTTAGGAGCCGGTATCAGTGTTATGCCCTTGTCCATATGCAAGAAACTTGAAATGGGAGAATTAAGACCAACTAAAATGTCTGTGCAATTAGCAGAACGTTCCGTTAGATATCCCGTAGGGATTCTTCAAAACGTTCCCGTGCGCATAGGTCAATTCTACATTCCCACCGATTTTATAATTATGGACATAAGAGAAGATGAAGTTACCCCCATTATATTGGGAAGACCATTCTTAGCAACCGCCAGTGCTATCATAGACGTAAAACGAGGACGACTCACTTTCGAAGTGGGAGAAGAGAAAATTGAGTTCATTCTTTCCAAATTTTTGAAAGCACCTGCAATAGAAGACACATGTTACTTCATGGATATCATCGATGAATGCATAAAAGAAACAAAATTAGAAAATGACGAATTATCTGACTGCCATGTAGAAGACAGACTGAACCAATGTTTAGCAATAACATCAGATCCTACGCAATGCCTTAAGAAACCAACCCTCGACCTGAAAACACTTCCCAAAAATCTAAGATATGAGTTCCTAGACTTAGAACTTGAACGACCAGTGATAGTAAATGCAGAACTAGGAAAAATTGAAACCGAAAAACTCCTACATATCTTAAGAAAATATCCAACCGCACTAGGATACAACATCACCGATCTTAAAGGGATAAGTCCTTCTATTTGTATGCACCGCATCATGCTAGAAGAAGACTGTAAAACTTCTAGGGAACATTAGAGGAGACTAAACCCGATCCTGAGTGAGGTAGTGAAGAAGGAAGTAATGAAGTTATTAGAGGCAGGTATCATATATCCTATATCCGATAGCAAATGGGTTAGTCCTGTACACGTAGTACCAAAGAAAGGAGGTATAACCGTGATCGAAAACGAAAAAGGAGAAACTATAACCAAACGAATCGAATCGGGATGGAGAATGTGCATTGACTATAGGAAGCTAAACAAAGCAACCCGAAAAGATCATTTTCCTTTACCATTCATAGACCAGATGTTAGAACGACTAGCCAAGCATTCTCATTTCTGCTATCTGGACGGTTACTCAGGTTTCTTTCAAATACCAATTCATCCTGATGACCAAGAAAAGAGAACGTTCACATGTCCTTTTGGTACCTTCGCTTATCGACGAATGTCGTTTGGCTTGTGCAACGCTCCTGCAACTTTCCAAAGGTGTATGATGGCAATATTCGCCGATTTTCTCGAAAACATCATGGAAGTCTTTATGGATTACTTTTCCGTATGCGGACAAAGTTTCGAAGAATGTCTTGAAAACCTAGAGAGAGTTCTAGAACGATGTGTAAAAGTAAACCTAGTACTTAATTGGGAAAAATGTCACTTTATGGTACAAGAAGGAATTGTTTTAGGACACATCTCATCAAATAGAGGAATTGAAGTAGACAAAGCCAAAATAGAAGTAATCGAAAACCTTCAACCTCCAAAAACTGTGAGAGAAATACGAAGCTTCTTAGGACATGCCGGTTTTTACCGACGATTCATTAAAGATTTCTCTAAAATAACTAAACCTTTAACCGGATTATTAATGAAAGACGCTGAATTCATCTTCGACAATGAATGTTTAGAAGCATTTCAAACACTTAAACAAGCATTGATCTCCGCGCCCATAATGCAGACCCCAGATTGGAATGAACCTTTCGAAATAATGTGCGACGCAAGTGACTACGCCGTAGGCGCTGTTTTAGGACAACGAAAGGATAAAAAACTTCACGTCATATATTATGCAAGTAGAACTCTAGATGAAGCGCAAATGAATTACGCCACGACCGAGAAAGAACTTTTAGCAGTAGTATTTGCATTAGATAAATTTCGTTCCTACTTGGTCGGAGCTAAAATAATCGTTTACAATGATCACGCTGCCATTAAGTACCTCTTAACGAAAAAGGACGCTAAACCTAGACTCCTAAGGTGGATCTTGTTGCTACAAGAATTCGATTTGGAAATCAAAGATAAAAAAAGGAACTGAAAACATAGTAGCAGATCACCTCTCTAGACTTGAAAACCTGGAACCGGAAAGAACATCGATCAACGATGATTTCTCGTACGATAAACTTATAGCTAATTTGGAAGAAAATAGAGCTGATGAACAGGTAGAAACCACCTTGGCTATACACGGTACACCATGGTACGCTGATTTTGTCAATTATTTAGCCACCGGAGTGGTTCCACTTGATTTATCCTACCAACAAAAGAAACGATTCTTCCATGACGTAAAACATTATTACTGGGACGACCCTTTACTTTTCAAAAGAGGCCCCGATGGTATTTTCCGTCGCTGTATACCTGAAGAAGAAGTAGAAAGTATAATCCAACATTGTCACTCCGCTCCTTATGGTGGACACGCAAGTACATCCAAGACCTGCTCTAAAATCCTACAAGCCGGTCTTTATTGGCCAAACATATGGAAGGATGTGCATGCCGCTGTCAAGAAATGCAATAGGTGTCAACGCACAGGAAACATATCTAGACGTGACGAGATGCCACAAAAAGGCATTTTGGAAGTAGAAATTTTCGATGTGTGGGGAATAGATTTCATGGGACCTTTTCCACCTTCTTTCGGTAACAAGTACATACTCGTAGCGGTTGACTACGTATCAAAATGGATTGAGGCTATAGCCTCTCCAACAAACGACACACGAGTAGTAATTAAACTCTTTAAGAATATAATCTTTCCAAGATTTGGTGTCCCAAGAATAGTAGTCAGTGACGGTGGATCGCATTTCATATCTAGGATACTTGAAAAATTATTGTTTAAGTATGGTGTAAAACATCGAGTAGAAACACCTTACCATCCTCAAACTAGTGGACAAGTGGAAGTGTCTAACAGAGAAATTAAACAGATATTAGAAAAAACTGTAGCTACATCGAGGAAAGACTGGTCATCAAAATTACCCGAAGCTCTATGGGCATATCGAACCGCTTACAAAACTCCCATAGGAACAACCCCATTTAAGCTTATTTATGGTAAATCTTGCCACCTCCCAGTGGAGTTAGAACATAAGGCATATTGGGCTATTAAAAATTTAAATTTAAACTATAAGGCCGCCGGTGAAAAGCGAATTCTTGATATAAACGAATTAGAGGAACTTAGACAAGACGCATTTGAAAATGCCAGAATCTACAAAGAAAGAACGAAAAAATGGCATGATAAACGTATATCAAGAAAAACTTTCAAACAAGGCGATGTAGTCCTATTGTTTAACTCTAGACTTAAGTTATTCCCAGGAAAATTACGCTTTAGGTGGTCAGGCCCTTTCCAAGTCACTAATGTCTTTCCTAGTGGTGCTGTAGAAATTAAAGGAAAATCTATTGAAGCATTTATCGTAAACGGGCAGCCTCTAAAACATTATCATTGTGCAGAAAACAATGAAGACTCGCAAGTCCTGCACTTAGACGTATTGTCTCCTAAATTAATAGATTAACATTTAATAGTTTTATGTCGAGCTTGCGACATTAAACAAAGCGCTTCGTGGGAGACAACCCACAAACTTTTATTTTTCTTTGACTATTCTTTTGATTTTATTCAGTATTCATTCTTCATTTATTTTATTTTATTAAATTTTTCTTCTTTTCTTCTTTTCGCATCTGGCCAAATCCTGACTAAATTCTTGTTTTTCTTTTCTTTAGTTAACACTAACCTGATGGGACATATTGATCGTATGGGTATCAAATTCCAAGGGAGAGCTCAGAGACAAAAATTCGAAGAACTAGCTGAGAGAGAGAGATGCACCCAAGCTTTTATGCTGATGATTGGGCAATGATTGTTCTTAGACTAAGAGAGAGTGTCCTATATCTGCTGAGTCAAATAGGGTGGGAAACCACTCCTATTCGGAGACAATTTGTTACTTACCGGAGGCTAACTCTAGAATTCCTTAGCTCCTTGATTTATTTACCAAACCATGGAAATGGAATAAGCCGAGGTTTCATTCAGTTCAGGATGTTCAATATGGAGTACCAGTATAACATTCAAGAATTTACTAATCTCTTAGGGTTCCATACTTTTTTTGACACATTCACCATGAGCCAAGAAGACCTTTTTAAATATAGAGAGCTTGAGCATTTTTGGGGAAGTTTGACGGGAAATGACGACCCCGAGGAACATGAGTTTCTTTATGGAAACATACATAACCCAACTTTTCGTTATTTCCACAAGATCCTAGCACACACTCTTTTTGGGAAGAGATCAAACATTACCACAATATCACGTGATGAACTCTTCATAATATTTTGTGCTTCCCAGAACCGTCCAGTGAATGGTGCCACTTATATGTTGGCGAGTTTTGACCTCCTTATTCAAAATGACCGTGCACCGATTCACATAGGAGGATTGATAACTATGATTGCTAATGCTATTGGATTACGCCAACCCATGCTTGATTTGAACCCTTTTTGTGGCATTGAGCCTATGAATATACCTTTCCTCTTCAACACTATATTTATAGGAAACCTTGGACCTGAGGAGTTTGAACTAATAATTAACAACCAAGTTCTTTACCTATTCACCATGCCTAGTCCGATGACTAGTATCCATAACCGAAATAATTGGCTCTACAACATGAATGGAATACCTTCTCCCGTTAGATCTGTTGAATCCATCCAAGATTATGAGATTTGTGACGACCAGATTCCTTATGTTGAGTCTGATCCACAGACACCAACTGGTTACCATGATGCTGCCTCTCCACCTCATCCTATCCCGCCCGCAGAATCGGCAATACCTGATCTTAGACATCATATGCCCGGAACTGATTATAATACCGCCATTAAAGCTTTGATGTCAGAGCAAGATGCCATTAGAGAAGAGTTAACTAATATGGGACATGAATTTATGGAATACATGAGTAGAATGACAAATCAATTTCACGAGTTGCTCCACCGTGTCAATTCCTTTGCTCCTCCGGCGAGAGATTCTACAAGTGGCTAAAAGAATTAGAGTTAACTAGTTTTAGTTTTAGGAAATTTATAGTTTTGTTTGACATTAATTTTAATCTTAGGATTTATTTTTTGCATGTTTTATTTTATCTTCAAATGTTACATTATGTTTATTTTTATGAAGCTATTGCATTATTGGTTAAATTAAATTTTATTTTGATTTATGCACTGTCTAAATTTCCCAATGATGATATATATTATATGCTACTACTTACATGACCTCATTTAAGTGTAGGGGGAAAACTTGGTTTCAGTTATATTTATTTCTCTTTCAACATTTCCTTTTCAAGTATGTTATTTCCCTTTCATTTATATAAAAAAATATATATATTTATTTAAGTCGAGTCCCTAGCGTGAAAATTTTCATTATCTACTCCCCTCAATTTTCTTGAGCCATAACAAAAATTCAACACACTCAATAAGTATAAAGGTTGCCTATTCTATCAAACTTGAGTGAAATTAAGACAAAATTATTACCGCCCCAACGCTCTAAAAACCTCAACATGTTAGATCAGGCTAAGTACCTATTATACCAATTCCTTGAACTTTTAGTTTTATAGTAACCCCGAGTAGTTTATACGAAAAGTCGGCACCATCTTAATAGCAAACTACGTGGAGAGCCGATGAATACAAGTGAATGATTCCCAAAATAACATATTAAAAATCAGGAAATGCACTAATTAAGTTAGGTGATCCCTACCCGATCATTTAATCCAAAGGTTGCGGACCCTACAAAAAAAACATGGTATGAACGATCCATTATGAGTTGGTTCAGCGGTTTCTGGTGCTGAACTTGGTAGGGCGGACTACGGTCCGATCCCCCGCAATTTGCAATGGACTAAATAACGAAGTTATCCAACTTATGTACCAGAACTTCCAGCTAAAAAGGGGATCAGAATCGCTAACAGGTTACTCCACTATGTGCGCGAAAAGATAAAGGGCTTAATGTGATTTCGCTAGAATGAAAACGAGTGAAATAGGAGTAAAAGAACTAGGCTAGCTATAATAGCATACTCGAACTGGTTTGGATAAGGGGGGGTTATCTAGTGTTGTTACAGTAATTTTTGATGTTAAGATTAAGCTCAGGTTATTTCTAAACGAGATTTACTTTCAACCTATTACGAATTGATGTGTGTTTGGAAATTTCATCTAGCTAATACTTTAAATCGATTTCTACATTGTATCTTGCTTGAGGACAAGCAAAAGTCTAAGTGTGGGGGAGTTTGATAACATGAAATAATATCACATTTTTGGGCTTGATTTAATTAAATTATAGTGTTATTTGATTCGATTTATTTTATGTTATTCGATATTACTTGGTATTCTATTATTATTTATTTCAGGTAACATTATTTGAAGCATGTATCAAAAGGAAAGAAAAAGGGTGCAAAAAGAGGATTCTATAGGAAAACAACTCACCAAAGCCCAGCCCACGTTTGGGGCAAGGAAAAAGGCTGTGACGACCACCACAGGCATGTGACGAGCGTCACGCCCCTCCACTTAGTGTTACGAGCGTCACACCCCCACTCCTATTCTTTTGGCATTGACGCGTAACAGAAGCACGTTCTCTCCTATTTTTCCTCTGGACTCGTTGACGCTTTGGAAAACCTACTTAAGGGACTTTGGAAAAAACGGTTACTTTATGGATGAATATAAATAGACCTCAAGGGATCCAATTGAGGGTTCCTCTCCTTTTCGCCGTGCAAACTTTTACATCAATATACTTTCCAGCATTCAGCAATATATTTTCCAGCATTCCATTTTCTCAGCATTTTTATTTCCTTAGCATTTTATTTTCTTTTCTTTGCCAGCTTAATTTTCTAAGCATTCAATTAATTTTCTCATAATAGTTTCTACACCGGAAACTATTGTGTAACTTTTACTGGATCTAACCTTACGTTAGATCATAGTATTTTATTTCTTTGTTTTTATTTTACTGTCTGATCGAAGATTGTGAAGAACAAATCCAACCGGCTTGTGGTGGAGTGTTCAAGCATCGAAGCTAGGGAATAACCAAGATTTCTATTAATTTTACAGGTTCATTAATTTATTGTTTTAATTTATATATGCTCTGTGCTGCTGTTTATCTATACTGTTTGTCTGATATGGTTGTATTTAAGTATAATTATTGTTTAGGCATGTTTAGCATGTCCGGCTAATTAGTTTAGATATCAGTATGTAAAGTAAGCGGAATAAAGGAATCAAAACTGAGTTGGTTTAAATTCATTTAAAAATATAGTCACTCCTTTTCTGGTCTCAATTTACAGAGTTAACACCAAAGTTTTTGTACGAGAGTAAAAGACAAAAAGAAGTTAAAATTAATAGAACGACGGTTTGAGCTTTTAACTGGACAGTGTAAATTGGACATTAACTTTAAATCAGGGCGAGAGCAATTTTTAAAGTTAATTAAATTCTAATCATTTTCAAAAATTATTTTTAAAAGTTAAATGTGAGGGCGAGAGTTAAGCATTTAAGTTTAATCATATAATCTAAGTCAACAGAGCGAGAGTTTGAGACGAGGGTGTTTAAAGGGTTAGTATTTTCTTAAAAAGAGTTTCTAAAGATTCTATTGTTTTCAAAAAGTGATTTTAGATTTAACTAAATAGTGAGAGCGTACGTTAATATAAAGTCATAGTCTTATTCAATAGAGCGAGAGTTTGAGAAAAGACTTTTAATCAATAGTGTCTACTGAAAAGACTTATTTTAAAACTAAGAAACCAACGAAGATTTGATTCCCTAATTACGACGAACTACATACCGATATCCGTGTTATTAGATATTTAATCTAGATCCAACTTTAGTTTTACTTTTCCCCCTAATCATCAAAGTATCATCCGCCTTAGCTTTACGAAGTAACCTTAGAAAAACGGTATATCGATTCATTAAGTCCCTGTGGGATCGATATCTTTTAAAAGTACGCGATTAGACTGTGCACTTGCAGTTAATACCCCAATAGACTCATAAAGTCGCGATCAGAGTCCAACTCATTAGGAGATGAAAATGTCATGCATTTACTGTTTTTTTGTCCTTTTCGATTTCAATTTGGCAACAGGTTTACACTTGGATTGGCACAGCAGTGGTGACAGATAGGGCTGGACAAACACCCGCAACCCAACCCAACCCGCAAAAACCGAAAGAAAAAAAGGAATTAGGAGGGTTCAAACGGCCCAACGGGTTCACCGGGTGATGAAACCGGGTTCAGTTGGATTTAAATGGGCGGGCCCGGGTAGTAAAGACTGGACCGTAGGTACCCTGGCCCGCCCAAATGACACACATGCTAAACTATGTCGTTTTGTACTTGGGTTACTACTCCCTCAACCCTCCTCTCTCATTCACTCTCGCTCAGTATTTCTCTCACCACAACTTGGAGAAACCCTAGCAGCTCCTCTCCACTCACCGCTCATCATCACTCATCGCCACCACAGCTCCACCCAAAAGAACATCGGTCCACCACCATTAACTCCACCTCGGCGAACCTCACCACCACCACTCTCATCTCTTTTTTTCACTGACTTTTACGACGAGCAACAACATTTGAACTTGTGGTCTGATCTTCTTTCTTCTATTGTTTGACTTTCGGTTGCAAGGTTTGTGAATTTTATTCAATTTCAGAGTTGTTTACTTTTAGGATTTTCTATTTAGGTTTTTTCTACTATTGTTCTACTTTCAAATTTCAAATAATCTATGTTGATTCTATTTCCTTTTTGTCTACAAGGTAAAGATTAAGGTTATTTGGACAAATGGTTATTTCAACAAAAGTAAATGGTCATTTGTGACACTGATATGTTTATTTGGGTATATGGAGCATGGAAATAGTAGCAGTCAAAGAACTCAAAGAACCATAGAGCAAGATCCACTAAACTATAAGAGTATTCAACTTGTTTTATATTGTGTTTGAAATTTATAAGTTGTCCTAAAAACCATGTACTTATCTCATTGATGGCAACAATATGTATTACCTAATTATGTTATTGATGTTTGATTTGGATAGATGGATCAACATCAAAGTAGCATGGAAAGAGTCTTAGAGCAAGAGCAATGCAATTGTAAGTGTATTTGACTTCGTGTCTTGGAAATGTATGCTAATTGGGACTGTATGTGTTGTATGCATATGAATTTGGGCTGAATTGTGACTGTTTTTAAATGATTTTCAAATTGATTTAAAACCAATTAGTAGTGTATGAGATTGTTTGAAATGTATGTTAATTGGGTTTGTTTGTATATGTTGTATGCATATGAATTGGGACTGTTTTAAACTGATTCTCAAAGTGTAGATGAACAAGCCAGTAGATTGGATGAAGTTGTAGGATTTGAATACAGTTATTGGAATTATTTCATGCTAATGATCATTTTCTATGTCAAGAATATGTTGTATACTTACTCCCATTTTTATCTCATTTAATCTGTTTAATTGTTCCAAAATTGTTGAACTTATATATTAATTTTCAATGTCAATTTCAATGTCAATTTAATTAATTTAGCATTTAATTTGTATTTTCAATTTCTGTTCTAAACTACATCAGCTACAACTTTAATAATATATATCACTGTGTTAACCAATACTTTTATATCTTTCCAATACTTTAATAATATATATATCACTTATTTAACCAATACTTTTATAGCTTTCCAATAACTATTTAGAATGACATTTATTTAATTGGGATGCTGAATTTATTCTAAGAATTATTTTTGTTGTTAATCATTTTAATCATAGTTTTAGTAACAATAGTGTTATTCTAAGAATTTATATTGTTATTGTTGTCTTTCTAGTTCTTATATATCAATGCAGTGGTGTTCTAAGTACTGTTCTTGTTTTGGTGTGGTTATTGTTGTCTCTGTTCTGTCTCTTTACAATTATTTTTTATGTATCAAGTATTATTACTCTCTTTACAAAGTTTTTATTGTTAATCATAGTTTTAAAGTTTTTACTCTGTTCTAATTAATGAAGTAGGTTCTTGGTTGGCTCCTTCGTTATTTCAGTGACTGGTGAGCCTAATCAAAATTTACCAATTAATGAAGTAGGTTCAGCTATGCAACCTATAAAGAAGAGGAAATCTAGTTCAAGTGGTTCTAGGCAATCATCTGCTTGCTGGGAACATTTTATTAAATTACCCGATGACCTAGTTGATGCACCCACTGCAGCCTGCAAACACTGCCATAAAAAATACTTGTGTGACCCTAGGACTCACGACACCACTAATTTGAACCACCATATTTTAAAATGTTCTAAGAAGCCCCTTGTCGTGTCAACTGACTCCACACAAACTATTCTAACATACCCAAGTGTAGATGGTAAATTGGTTCAAGTTAGCTCTAGATTTGACAAGAAAGCTTGTAGAAGTGCTTTGTCAGTTTTTGTAGTTCTAGATGAGCAGCCATTTAGTGCAGTAGAGGGTGAAGGGTTTTAATTTTATTCCAAAGTAATGCAGCCCCAATTTACCATCCCATCTAGGCGTACGGTAGCTAGGGACTGTTTTCAGCTATACTTGGATGAAAAACAAAAGTTAAAGGCCTTTTTTAAGTCTGATTGCAATAGGGTAGCACTTACTACTGATTGTTGGACTTCTATACAAAATCTCAACTACTTGACCCTTACAACACACTTTGTGGATAACGAATGGAAGTACCAAAAAAGAATTATAAGCTTTACCGTAATTCCAAACCACAAAGGTGAAACTGTAGGTAGGAAGATTGAAGAAGTGTTAAGGGATTGGGGAATTAGGAATGTGTCAACCATAACTGTTGATAATGCCACTTCAAATGATGTTGTTGTGACATATCTAAAGAGAAAAATAGCAAATATGAATGGGTTAATGGGGGGTGGAGAGTGTTTTCATATGAGGTGTTCAGCTCACATTTTGAACTTGGTGGTAAATGAGGGTTTGAAAAGATAAACATTTATCTGTAACTAGTGTTAGAGATGCTGTTAGATTTGTTAAGTCCTCACCTCATAGGGCAACCAAGTTTAAAGAATGCATTGAATTTGCTGGAATAACTTGCAAAAAATTAGTATGTCTTGATGTTTCAACTCGTTGGAACGCGACATATTTAATGCTAGAAGCTGCGGAGAAGTTTCAACTCGCTTTTGAAAAGCTTGAGGATGAAGAGTCGAGCTATAGGGAGTTCTTTGGAAAAGGTAATCCCCCTAGTAATGATGATTGGGACATTGCTAGGGCTTTTAGCGCTTTCCTAAAGTTATTCTATGAAGCAACTAAGACTTTTTCCACCTCTCAAAATGTGAGTTTGCATACTTGTTTTCACCAAGTGTCTGCCATTTATTGTGAGTTAAAGCAAGCTACTTTGAACTTAAATGATTTTTTTGCAAGTGTGGGTGGAGATATGATGGAAAAATATAATAGATATTGGGGAAGTCCTGATAAGATGAACAAGATGATATAATTTGGTATTATTCTTGATCCAAGATACAAGTTGAGTTACATTGAGTGGGCGTTTAAGGACATGTATGGAGTTGGATCAAAGTTTGGTAGCGACTTGGTAAAATCTATAAAAGAGAATTTACAAAAGTTGTATGATTGGTATAAGCAAGCTTATGACCAAGAACATAATTCCATATAGCCTCTTGGTAGTGGTGGAAATAATGTCTCCAATGATGAAACAAATGCATCTGCTGCCCGTTCATCACTTATGGCTAGAGCCAATGCTTTTGAGCAACATTTAGAGGAGCAAGAATCGATTGGTCAACAAAATGAGCTTGAGGTGTATAATTCTAGTAAGTGTGTCAAAAGGGATCCTAACTTTGACATTCTTGTATGGTGGAAACGTAATTCAATCGAATATCCTATTTTATATACAATGGCTAAAGATATTTTAGCCACACCAGTGTCTACTGTTGCTTCTGAAAGTGCTTTTAGCACAGGAGGGAGAGTCATAGAAACCTATAGGAGTTCTTTAACTGTTGAAATGGCCGAGGCTTTAATTTGCACCCAGAATTGGTTAAGGCCTTCTTTTACCTATTTCAAAGATATGAATCTCATGGAAGATTTTGAGATTTCAGAAAATATTGTAACAAGTAAATTTATTACTGAATTTCTAATAAATATGATGTAATGTTGTATAATTATGCCTTATTAAAAATTGTTTATTTAATTATTTTAGAGTTTCAACAAATGTATTTAGCCGCAAAAGGAGTATCAGGTGTCTCATCATCACAGTCTCAACCACAACCTTCGGGTTGTGCTTGAAATGGATGTATGTATATCATTATTTACTTATTACTTTATTATTATTTTTGTTAACTAATGTTTATGTTGTCCAATTTTCCAGGTCAACTATGTTTTTTGATTTTTTGGAGTCATGCATGATCTTTATATATATATATATATATATATATATATATATATATATATATATATATATATATATATATATATATATATATATATATATATATATATATATATATATATATATATATATATATCACTACTCAATGGCCAAATGAAGAATATGTACTTATATTTTATCTCTTGGATTTTGAAGAAAATAGCTAGGCTACTACGTAACAGAATCCGTCGAATTTTGCTTCAATTGCGTCGTTGTTAACAGAAAAAGATAGGTTAAGTATAACTGTCGTACCTTGAGAAAAATGGGAGACACGACTTAAGCGAAGCGCAATTGCACGCTCGCAATGATGGACTGAACAGAGTCGCCATCGAACTTTATTTATTCCTAAAAAGGAAAGGGGAAATATCGATAAAACCCAAGAAAAAAAAGACAATGATTATGATCGTCGCAACCAAATCAGGGTTCGGGAGTCGATTACGCAAGGGGGAGGTATTAACACCCCTCACGTCCGTTGTACTCAACGGGAACCATTAGGTTAGTTGTGTGCGTTAATGTTAGTTTGAAATGTTTAGGCTTTAAGTTATTAGGTGGGAAAGAAAGAATAAAAGAAAGGAGAATATTTTTTGGATTTTCGACGAAGGACTAAACCTAAGTTTTTTATTAGTGGGTCTGACAAGATTTACGAATCCTGCTCCTACGTATCTCAACAGAGAAATCAAGGCTTACGTAGTTCTTGGTAGAAAAAAAATGTTTGTTTGTTGGTCGATTATAGCGAAAACTACTTTGTGTCAAATCGACAAAAACATTGTTGGACTATCCAAAACAGGTGGAAAAACATTGCCTTGCATCGTTTTGAAACAAAGTACCTTTCGTTTGAGAAAAGGTTTAAGAGTCAATCGCACAGCGGCGAGAAAAGAACTTGATTGGTTTGATGTGTTTTGAATAATGGCGAGAACTTGGATGAGCGGGGTATCCATCTCGAATCCTAGTCTCAGGAGTGCATGGTATCCACCACGTTCCATTTCCATCTTATTTGCAAAAATGTTTAATAAGAATTAAGTATTTTTGAGGTTTGATTGAGAAATGGTTTGAAGAAACTGCCTTGACAATTTTAAATATGGCGAGAGCTAAGATAGGCGAGACATCCACCTCGAGTCTTAATCTCAGGAGTGCATGGTATCCATCATGTTCCATTTCCATCTTTATTGAAAAGTGTTTAGATAGGAATTAAGTATTTTAAGTTTTATTGTGAAAATGACTTGACATTGGATCAAGCATTGATGGACGTTTAAGAGAAATTTGAATGAGTGTTTGAGAGAAAATAAAGTAGATAAATTTGGATGATGGCGATAGCTAGGATAGGCGAGACATCCATCTCGAACCCTAGTCTCAGGAGTGCGTGGTATCCACCACGTTCCATTTCCATCTTTATTGAAAATGTCTTGAATATGAATTAATATTTTTTGAGTTTTTATTATGAAAAACGGCTTGACATTGGATCAAGCATTTGATGAAAGTTTGAAAGAGATGAAATGGAATGGGAGGAAGAAATGGATTGATTTGTTTATTGAGAAAATACTCGATGTTGGATCGAGTCATTATTTTTGATCTTTTGGGAATGGTTGATTTTATTCTTGTGTTAGTAGCTAACTAAACAGTCAAGCAATAAAGAAATAAAACAGTAAAATTATTACATGTCATGGGAGTGAGGGTACATTTTGTCGAATGAGAATTCAAAATAATGAAATAATTAAATCGGGCCCAAACAACAAAAAATGTGATGTATGAGTGTAAGTGCAAGAGAACTGTCTCATTGTAAGAAGGCCCAAGAGTAAGCCATGTGAAGAAAATAACACAACAAGTTATATTTACAACACACTTAAAAATTAAATCGAAAAGAGATAAAATTGGGATTTGCACGGATGGAAATTGAGGGACACACAAAACCTAAATAATGTGCTCAAAGTCGGTTTGCGCATATTGACAATAATTGAAATGTCATATGCGATTAATCAAAACGCGGCGAAATACTATCAATATATCGATAAAAATAATCATGGATAAATAACAAGAAAAATTGCCAAATCCATAAGTTAAAAATCGATGTTTAAACAATAAATCAAGGACAAACATTAAAATCAACAAGTGTTTAAAAAAAGAGAAAAAAAATTATAAAAGGTTTAAAATAATAAAAAAATGGTAATAATAATAAAAACTAGTAGAAAATGGAAAGTATATTAAAAAAATAAGAAATGCTAAAATCCAGGGATCAAATCCAGAACCTAGGGTTTACCAAACAACGTTTTTGCCACTAGACTATAACTATTTTGTTATCCAAATATCGTCTGCATTACTATAAATATAATAACCATATAATAAACAGGCGTTGAATATAATTAAATAACAAATATAACAGTAGCAGGTTCTGGGAAACATATTCATCTTAGTCCAGCAATCATTTTTCTTTCCCTTTGAACATCAAAATTTTACAGAAGTTAACCAAACAAATGGAAGCTTTAAGGAAGCTAAAACGGAGAAATGGAAATAGAAATTCGAAAAGGAAACTAACCGGTTGCGGCGAGATTAACCGACGGATGTAGGTAAGGTTTCGTCTGAACCGGTCTTTGATCTTCTTGTCCGTTCTTCATCAAGAAAAACTATGGTTTTCTTTTCTCCTTGCCGTCGGCTCCTTTTTTTTCTTAGTGAACAGTAGCGGCTCCTCTCTCAAAAATTAGGATTCTCTGTGAATAGTAATTTCCCTTTTATATGCTACTCATCTCTTTCCTCTGCTGTGTTTTCTTTCGGAGGAGTGGAGTGTCCGGAGGTTGGAAAGTTTTGTCCTCATCCCCAGTTGGTGGTCCCTCCCTCAATTCTCTTCATTTCCAAAACTTCACTGTTGGTAAGAAACAATTCACCACTGTAACTCACTTAGATGAAAATAGGATATGTTTTTTTTATGTAAACTGATTTTGTGTGGTGTTGTTAACTTGGAGGAAAACATCTCTTTTTTGCAGGGATTTGATAGCTTGTGGATGAGAGGCAAATTCTTTTGTTAGCGGATGGTAATGTGCGGCAAATAGCAAGCGACAGTTAACCTTTCCAATCAGATGTCGGAATACAGCATATGCAATGTCATATCCATCAAAAGTGCTTGTTCCCCGACCCAATTCATCAAGGATAACAAGAGAATCTTGAGTAGCATTCTGAAGTACTGATGCAGTTTCTGTATACTCAATAAAGAAGGTATCGCCTGCCATGATTCTATCTGTGGCTCCAAGCCGTGTGAAGATGATATCCACAACTGAGAGAACACAATTTTCACAAGGGACATAGCAACCTAACTGGGCCATAATAACAGCTAGACAGGTAGCACGCAAAAGTGTTGATTTTCCACCCATGTTTGGCCCTGTTAGAAGCAATGTGCGAGGATGTTGCATGTCTTCGTTCTCACCCAGGATTATGTTATTTGGAACAGGCACACGCCCACTCTCTCCAAGAGCAAATGGATGCCATAGTCCCTTCATTTTGAGCTCAGGCACTCCACTATCTTTACTTGTACCTTTTGATGTTGGCACTACAACAGGCCTAGACACAGTTCCACAAGAAAAGCTAGAAGTAACAGCAAAAGATCTTAGCACATCAATGTAGTTGATGGCATGAACAACTTCGACCCATTGAGCAGCTTTCTCCAAAAATAATTCAGCAAGTATTGTGAGTGTTTCAGCATCTGTATCCGTAACATCATGATTTTGGTAATTTGGGAAGTCACTGTCTACAGCTGCTTCAAACTGAGTAAGGAACTGATCGAGCCCATCACTGCCAGTCAGAACAGGAAGTTTAACAATTTTGGTCAAGGATGATATTAGAGACTTCTCTTTCTGTAGTAGAAGCAGCAAACTCAAAGTAGTCTGAAGGCCTTTTACAAGAGACCCAAACACTTTCACCCTCTTTTTCAATATTTTCTTTGCCAACAAAGGAAGTAAGATAGAGCTTGATACTTTAAGGCTAGACTTGGTCCAACCAAGTAATAGTTCCAAATCTGGAAGCTTGCAAAGATGTTGTGCAATATGAAACACAACTTCAGGTAAAGTTATTAAATGATCTACCACCTCAAGCCTATTATTAATTCCTTCAGCATCTTTCAGTGGACAGCAAACCCAGTTCCTAAGAATTGCTGCCGAGTCTTCCTTTGCTTTGGCAGATCCCGACTCCAAAATTTGAACAAGTGGAGGTATACCAACAGCAGCAGTAATGGCCCATTTACTTTCAACATTTTCATCAGACAATAAACAGAGCAAGGCAATAGCACATTCTTGTTGCTGTTCTGATGAAAGTCCCAGATGTGATATCAATTGCTGAACTCCTTCACGGCCTAGAAGCGCACACCATAGACTGCATTCACTTTTGCATAATGTCAACAGAGCTTTTATAAGCTCATATTGCACTTCATTGGCAGCCACAGTTATCAAACCAACAAGCAAACGTTTTGCATCGGAATTTGCTAGTTTAGTTGAGAGTACGGAATTACCGTATAAACCAGCAAGAGCTTTGATGGTCCGTTCTAGCACAAGGAAAGGCAAGCGAGGTTTGAATTGTTTGAGTAATGTCTCTTCAACCACCAAAGGATCTGACGGTTTGGTAGATTCGGCGAGCTGATGCTATAGATCCTAAAGTGTCGGCAATTTGTGTAGGAGAAGAGCATGACTCGAGGCTTTGACCGAGGCTAGATATGACATAAGACAAACCACCAGAAATATTTGCTAAAGCGCACATAGCATTCTCTTGTAATGCTTGAGCACACTCACCCTGCATGAATTCTTTTGAGGGAGCTATGGTAGCATTGATCAGAGCCGGAATGCCATAAAGCATTTCACTAACAAAGCTCCAGTTAGGACCATACTCATGAACAACTGCACATAATATTGCATCCTCCTCCGTATCAAAGTCTTCATGGATCCGTCATGCGTTGGTTGGAAATTGAAGCATTGAAAAGCAGGCCTATTAAAAAGGTGGTCAGTTGGATGCGAACGTTGCATAAAATCATCAACAGGAACAGGAAGGTGGAACTGAGTTTCAATTCCGTAACCGGCCGCTCTCATTTCCGAACAATCAAGACTAGTCATTGATTTAGGCAAAAGTTTGAACCCTAAAGAACACCTCCCATACATGTTAGCCTCCCTATTGATCTCAGTTTTGTGCAATGCAGGGTTAACATATCCTGCTGTTGTTTGATAAAGAGCAAACCCAGGATAAACAATAGCCTCTTGAGGCCCCAAATCAACATCCACAAGAATCCACCGACCTTGATAGTCTTTAACATGTAAACCCGCTCTGTCAGACTTAACAAGAGATATCAAGCTTTTATCAACTTGATGATCACGATCAGGATACATAAGCAATTGACCATCCTCTTGAGTTGCCACTATATTATGATGTTGTGGCCCTTGAAACGAAGGCCTAGCATGACAGCAAACAGACAAAACTGAAGATGAAATTTCCCGATTTCTCAAGGGAATGTTATCCAATATTCCTACAAACGGAGAACTGCGTAAATTCAAATGGAAGCTAATTGCCTCCAGAATATCCCTTGCCGCTTTTTCCAAATAAAGAAAACATATCGGACAAACCAGCCGGAGGCAACTCAATCGAGTTATTCGGTTCCGAATGAGTTAAACCTGGTCTATAATCATATGTTTCTTGCCACAAATGAGGATCTGCATAGTAACCAGAAGTTTTGCATCCCAGCTTTCATATACAAGAGGCTCCTCATCTTCGTCAATTTCGGCTTCCAACTCCTCCTTATACCTTTCAATGCGATCCAATTCCCATTCAGTATCCTCAATCCTGACTTCAGATTCCAAGGCTGCTTTATCTATAATTGGATCCCACAGCTCTAGAAAATGAATGGCATATCGGTCAATAGGGCGTAGCTCACTCTCAAATGCTGATAACGTCTGCCCAGCTGCAGCTGCAGCTTCTGCCATCTGGTTCACATCTGCCAGCATGTCAACATCATCTTCTTTGGCATTTTGTCATCAACTTCGATTCTAAGAGAAACTCCTGTCTCATAGCACCAGCAGCGAGCAACATTCCGGCGTAAGTTTGACAGAAAGAGCATAGGCCATCAAAACAGGACAATCTTCACCAACATTAAAGCGTTTGAATTGTCTCATTTGATTCTGCTGTGTTTCAGGGGTTATGCTTCGAAGAAATGAAACATAATTAACAGCATGAAGATGGCAAAGGTCCCTGTCTCTAGCAGGAAAAGGCTTCTTATAAATTCACTGCTGGATGTTGCAAGCAAAGATGTATCAATGGAAGCACCCAGCCGACCAGAATTCCAAGTACCAGATACTGATGTGGATAGGGGAATGCTTGATGAAGTTGCAGGAAGTAAAGGATCAGGCATAAGGATTGAATCTTCAACAGAATCTCCCACAAGAGCGGTCTCAGCAGTGCAGTTCCTTTCATCGACAATAACTGGTTTTTATCTTTGCCAACATAAGCTTGTAACAGCCTCTGAACTACCATAAACGTGAAGAACGCCAACAAGTTGTGGTTTTCCACGGACATCATAGAAAGCCACATGTCCACTGCTAGTTCCAGCAGGCAGCATCCAACCATCATCTTTGAAGGCTACAGAAGAAAAAAAGGAGCTTCGCAAGAAATGCAAGATGTTGTTCTTCTAGATCCAGAGTCATAAGTGTATAATTTCTTATCAAGGCCAACACTAGCAATGATCTTATCGTTGGATGGAGAGAAGCTAATGCCAGCAGTTGGTGCCGAATGCTGCTCCATCCAAGAAAGCTTAGGGTTGCATCCAGTTGTATCCCACAGATGTACTGTCCCATCATCCCCAGCTGCCACAAGAAGACGACGACTAACCCAAGAATAATCAAGAACTCTCAACATCTGTTGATTGGGATCTTTTGAGTTCAACTGTCCTGCTGCCAATACTCTACTATTCTGTCAAAATCAACTGGGCTCACCATTTCTACCAAACCAACAAACTGTCCACTAGTATTGACCGAAAATAGCAAAAATATGGGACAGTCACCAGGCTTCTCCTTGGCTTCCTGATATGTTGCATCTAGCTTCTTGTTGCCATTAGGGGTGCTTGTCCACACATTATATTTCATGCTTTTATGAATATCATCCTAACTATAAGATTTGACGACATAAAACATTGCATCCGAATAACTCTCGGATAAATCTTCCGGTTGTAATGTTGCTTGTTGGGAACTGGATGCACTTCTTTATCATCATCACTCTTGACAGGAAGGTCCTGACCCTTGAGCAATAATGTGACAGGTCCAAGACTTTTGACATTTTCCTCATCAGAACCGTTGGAACCTCTTGGTTTGGATCGAATATGAAACCGATACTGGAAATTCATTACTTCTGCTTCTCAAAGCGATCCAGGTTGTGGCAGGATTTTTGTGGAATTGCATGATGGCTGTTGGAAGCCGATTGATTCTGGAGAGGGTTCTGATGCTCCATTGGCATCATTGGATGTACGTGGAATCAAGGAGTCCCACTTGCATATGATGTTACAAAGAATTGAGATATCCTTCAAAGAATCTATTAGAAGAAATGTCCAAAATGAAGTGAAGAGGCAAAATGGAGACACTGTCGAAAAACTCAAGATAGAAGTAGTTGAAATAGCCACAGACCAAGATTGCGGTACTGATATTTACTGTCCTTCTTCTGTCTTAGGAAGGAAACTTCAACTTCCTTGTCCATCAAAATTTGTTCTGCTAACTCAGTTTCTACCAATCTGCCAGAAGAAATTCAGCTTGAGACTCGGTGTCTTCTACTTGATACTGTTTGATATTTGTGATGTGAACTGAATATGAGTCCTTGACAGATATCATCACAAAGCACAACGGACACCTTTTCCAGCAGTCTGCACCTTGGAGCACGAGTCTCCACTGTCCACATCAGACAATCTTGAAGCATCAGCTCTCCTCCTAAAAGAGGTTACCATGGAGTCAACTTTTACAGCAATGTCCACTTGACTCTCCGAATTTATGACAGCGGCAATGCTGGAAAAACGCCTCTGTCATCAACTGAAGTAGGTGGTTGTTCTTGGTTTCTTCCTAATGAATTGCTACGGAAATATGCCTCGACCAACCTTTCGGCAGAAGTCAATACTGATGAGAGACTAGAAAGTATTGCTCTATGTGATTGTGATCTTCGAAGCAAAAGAAATTGCACCTCGCGGTTATCCCCTCCCAAGTCAGCGCCATTAACGTTGTTCTGATTCAAACCTGCAACATCTTCCGGTGGCGCCACAGGATTCTGCTCTCTTCTTCGGAACTTATCAGTGAAATTTGGTAAGGGTTTCAATTATTACAAAGCCTGTTTGGTCATGATTTGGTTGATGTTGCTGTGATTTTGTTGTGGATTTGTTGCAGGATTCTTGTGTATCAACTGAAAGCATACCGTTGCCGGATGCGATTCGCATGGCAACAGCTTGCACTGGATTTTGATCTCCATTCGAGTTATGCACCATCATTTGCTGTTGCTGCTGATGTAACTTTAATTGATCTTCATGCTGATGCGCTTCTCCACTCGCTTCTAGTTGATGAAATTGTTGCTGCCTCATTTCAAACAGCGGAAACAATCTGAAGTGGGGACCAAGATCTCTCTTATTTTAAACAGCTATCTCAATCTTTGGGTGAGGATCAAAGTCAATAAGCTTAAAATTAGTAGCCACAAAAGAATCTATGTCTTTCTTCTTTGGATTGATTTTCTAAGTTGGAAAAGGTTTTGGCAGGTTATGAAGCTGCTCCTGCAAAGGTCTCACATGAGTTTGGAACAGGAAACTCTCCCACATCAGATTTCTTAGGCACGCATTTCTTCCTTGAGACGGCGCACTCGTTGAATTCATCAACCACGCTGTTTTCAAACACGTCTCCGCATCTAATTTGGCATTCAGTCTCATCAGGTCTATTGTTGCAAGTTTGGAGACAAGCAATATTGGCAGCACATGACGGGTTTGAAAGACATTTGGCTAATTCTGGCCTGCATTCCTTGAACAAACAGGCACAAGTTTTGAGAGCATCCACAGCATCAGCTGATGGAACAATCATTAGAATGCAACGCAATAAGCCAGCTAGTTCCATGATGCGTAAATTTCTCCAATCATGGAGAGAAACAAGCATCCTATTGAAACCAATTTCTAATATCTATGAAGGATTGGGAGAAGAATGGTGTTCCCCTTTGTGGTGTCGACATTGCCATCCCAAACCGCGAGAATGGCTATGAAGCCCTAACAAATGCAAGTGTGAAGGTTTTCTGGTGAAGGACACTAGTTTGAGAAGTTCCACAGTACCACTAGGAGAACATTGAAACCTTGATGATGATGTTGCTGTTACAATCTTTCATTTGCACATTGTTGTCTCTTGTGTAGGAGTTGTAGCAGGGATATGTAACATGTGACCCACATGACACACATCCATTGAGAAAAGGCCATGTTTCCTTGAAACTGTAGTTAGCACTTCAACACACATGAGAATGGCTGACCCTGGATCTGGAGTACCGGCAACTGTTTTACGTCTCAAGTTAACATAAAATATATGTGGGCTCTGTAAATGCACAATAATGTTGAAAACAGCAGATACTAAGCTCTGACAGTGTCTTTTGATCAGCTTCAAGCCTTTCCGACCTGAAACAAATTCGAGAATCATGTCCAAGCAATCAATGCCAGCTGCCACAAGTGTTGAAATTTCACCCCATCTTTATTTGTTTTTATGCCATAGATTATAGTGCATCCTTTGTATTACGACTAGTTGTCATACGGTGAACTGGACTTTTTGTGTTTTTTATCGCAATGTCGCGGTTAGCAAGAGTCGCCACCGACTTTTCTTTTATCCAATAAGGAAAGGTGGAAAAGAACAGGAAAGACCTTAATTTAGATTTTGGGTTCGGAGGTACATTATACAAAGGGAAGGTGTTAGCACCCTTTGTATCCATGGTTATCCATGGGCTCTTAATTGCTCGATCACTTATATTATTTTTGTCTAAAAAAGTGTTTGTGAATTGTTTGGAAAATTGTTTTGAAAAGAGAATTTAACTTTGTAATGATTCTTGTATGAATGTATACAAAGTGATTATCTCGTTTAGTTTTGAAAATTGTTTAGAAAAATATAACTCGGTAATGATTCTAGTATGAATGTATACCAAGTGGTGATTTCCTGAAGGTATTTTGAAAGGTGTGAGGTGTGAAAAAATGTTTTAGGTTGTGAGCCAGCAATTAAGAGTTATACCGACCCAAGGTCTTTATGAGTATTTCCTATCCTTATGAGGGTAAAACTGTCCTTATTATTGAGAAATAAGTAGTTTTATCCTTTGGATGTAAAAGGGTCATCGTAGGGTCATCGATTGGTCATTGAAGTCATCGATTGGTCATTGAAGGCAACAGTTATGAGGATACCTTAGCATTCGAAGGGACTATCATCATTTAACCGTAGGCAACATCGGAGGGTCATCGAGGGACAAAGTTGTATATTCGAAGGCAACATCCGAGGGACTATAATTTATTTTATGATGATTTAACCGAAGGGTCTTTGCTAAGGGTATCCCCACGTTCGCGGGACATGACCGTAATATCGTAATCGTAAGGCAACAAAGAGAGGTCCAAGATCACTTATTCAAAGGCAAAGTTTTACAATTAATTATATAATTAGGATGAAACTCCACATTAAAATTATTAAAAATAATATATTAAAAAATTAATACATTAGAAATTAATACATTAAAAAATTAATTTAGGGTGAAACTCCACAAGGGTATCCCACAAATAAAGTGGAATACCTAGCCAATAACCTTTTTCTGGGATATGTGAACCTTTACGAAATACCTAGCCAATAACCTTTTCCTGGGATATGTGAACCTTTACGAAACTCAAAAAAAAAGAAACATGTCAGAACACCAAATCAGGGTGCAATCGAAGATTACACCGGAGAAATATCATAACAATAAATAGGATAGGATAAATAATGCATGGCTATGATAAAAACATAAAAAAAACAGACTAGAAGAATCAGGTACTGTCTCGTTCGCCTCTGCCTCGCCTATCGAAGGCCACGGATTTTGAATTTGAAAACAGCCCCATGTTAGGAACTTTGAATTTTATGGCATTTTATTACAGGAATAACATGGTCAAACATTCAGGGTATTCAGGCATATTTAAATTCCCATACGAAAACAAATTATATGTCAACATTTAATCATGATGCATTATATATGTAAATATGGCCAATTGAAAGTATAAACAATAGAGATACGCAAACCTGTTTGCCAATTCAAGGTTGAAGGGATTGACCACTTGTAGTATCGGAATAAGTTAGGCAGCGGGAATTGGACGGCGATGGCTTCGGTGCAGATGGGCTGCCTTCAGGGTTTACTCTGAATTCTCCGGGTAGGCAGGGTTCCTATGCCAAAGTTTCTATCCGTCCTTCTCTGTTCTCTCTTTCTTTTTCCTCAAGGTTTTGTTCCAAGGAAACCTCAGAGTGTTTTGCTTCTCTTCCTTCTTTCTCCAGTAAATCTCTCAGTGTAAACTCCAAGTGTCTTTTCCCTACTGAAACTTCAGTATTTATAGACTAATTTCGTGGGTAATGGGCTTGGAATGAGGGAGACTCAAGTCCAAAATAATTTGTTATGTTTTATTTATTTATTTATTTTAATTATTTAATTAATTAATTAATTAATTAATTAATTAAAAAAAAATTCTTTTTTTTTTTTTTTTTTCTTTTTTTTTTCGTTTCTTTTTCGTTTTTTTTTCGTTTTTTTTTTTTTTTTTTTTTTTTTTTTAGGAAAAATGATGGGTAATTTTTGGGGTATGACACTAGTGCTCTCTCAATGGCCTGTATAGTAGACAAAAGGTGCAACTCCGATTTCCCCTCTATAAAAGCTTTGAATGACACCTGCAACCTAGTTTTCAATTCATTCAAGCAAAAGTAGTGCATCTCATTAGAAGAGCAAGCTTCAAATGGTCCTTTATGCAGTGTCTTTGTGCTCGACTGTCTTTCGTGCAAGGTTAGTTTTGTTCTCTTTCCTTGCAACAATATGGACTTGCCTATTGCCCTCATGTGAATTTTTACTAATTTTCTATAAACTTTACTCGATGAGGTAGGATCTGTGAAAGGAAAATAACTTGCTAATTCTCTTAGATAGCTGAGAGCACCATCTAACAAAAGAAAAGCAGATTGTCGTGGGACCCCAACCATCTCTGTAAATTCTAATAACAATACTTGTGAGATCTCAATAAATGCAGGCACACAACTTGAAGGCAACGGCGAATCATCCATCAGATAAGTTGAAGGCTGGCTTCTCAAAATTCAAGTGGGCCCAGATTGTTGAAACGGTGAAGGTGTTGGCTGATGCAAAATGAGAACCATGGAATTCTGAAATGGCAACTAGAGATTCGGGCTGAACTTGAGGCCCAACATCGTCGTCTCTCCTTGCTTGTGACTTCCGACGCTTTATTCTTTCAACTTGTCGTTGATGCAAACCGTGCTCTTTGTAAATTATGTTTTTTTTTTGGGATAATCTATGATTTGTAATGAATGAAAATTGGTGTTTCTTGTAGCAAGACAAGGATCTCTCTTTGCATCTTAGAAACTTCATGTATTCATGTGATGAGATGCTTTTTGATTATAAGTTATTCATATGCCATGTACATGGATGATTATGATTGAATGAATGAATGAAGTAATCGAACTATGAATGAGTATGTGGAAATTCTTGAATATGAATGAAAAAAATTCCAATGTAATGAAGAAATATGAAATGTAGAATCTCGTATGTGAAATGAAGAATATAAATGTGAATGAAGAAATATGTATGGAATTTCTTTGAATTATGAATGAATGAGAAAATGAATATGCATGATGACCCAAAATAAAATATTGTGCACTTGACACATGATTTACTCGAAAGGAGGGTGAAAATCGGTAATAAGACAAATGATAGATGAATAATCACCTCGATGAAATTTGAAACGAAAGATGAAACATGAGGTTCACTTGATCCCAACAAATGAAAGAGTTTTCAAACCCCGCATGGCTAAGGAGATTAATCATCTTATACCAAAAATCAAGAAACAAAGCCCAACAGACAAACATGGACTGGTCGTGGTAGCGAGTCCAACAACAAACGTTTTTTTTGTAGCATCACGACCAGATAAAGAATACAAACGAGTGATTGATGGGGAAAAATTTTCAGGGTCAAAATCGGGATATAACAATAACTTATTACATTCTTGGATCACAACGACTTGGAGCCTTTGGGATATGAGTATGAGAAATGATATCCTGTTCAAGAACGTAAATTGTGTGGAAAGTGAAGTTGTTTTCAATATTAAACTCATGTAATAGAACACTATATTTTGAATAGAAAGGAAGTCATTTTTATAATATAAAATTAACACATCACTACCATAATAGTCTTTGTCATAACTCATAATAATACACGTATTGGCTTCATTTCTGCCGGTATCATCCATAATGTTACTGAATGATAGAAAAGAAGTAATTTTCTTCAATTAAGTCAATTTTTTCTTCAATTTTCTAAGTTTTCTCAAATTGCAAGCAGGAACCTTAAACAAGATTACTTAAGTGGGTCTCTACCACCAGCTATTGGAAATCTGAATCGTATGCAATACACGTACAACCATTCACTCATGTTCATCACATTATGTTTATTTCTAGTTAGGAAATGGTATTTTCTTATGTTAACAAGATTACTTAAGTGGGTCTGTACCACCAGCTATTGGAAATCTGAATTGTATGCAATACACGTACAGCCATTCACTCATGTTCATCACATTATGTTTATTTCTAGTTAGGAAATGGTATTTTCTTATGTTAACAAGATTACTTAAGTGGGTCTCTACCACCAGCTATTGGAAATCTGAATCGTATGCAATACACGTACAGCCATTCACTCATGTTCATCACATTATGTTTATTTCTAGTTAGGAAATGGTATTTTCTTATGTTAACAAGATTAATTAAGTGGGTCTCTACCACCATCTGTTGGAAATCTGAATCGTATGCAATACACGTACAGCCATTCACTCATGTTCATCACATTATGTTTATTTCTAGTTAGGAAATTGTATTTTCTTATGTTAACAAGATTACTTAAGTGGGTCTCTACCACCAGCTATTGGAAATCTGAATCGTATGCAATACACGTACAGCCATTCACTCATGTTCATCACATTATGTTTATTTCTAGTTATGAAATGGTATTTTCTTATGTTAACAAGATTACTTAAGTGGGTCTCTACCACCAGCTATTGGAAATCTGAATCGTATGCAATACACGTACAACCATTCACTCATGTTCATCACATTATGTTTATTTCTAGTTAGGAAATGGTATTTTCTTATGTTAACAAGATTACTTAAGTGGGTCTTTACCACCAGCTATTGGAAATCTGAATCGTATGCCATACACGTACAACCATTCACTCATGTTCTTCACATTATGTTTATTTCTAGTTAGGAAATGGTATTTTCTTATGTTAACAAGATTACTTAAGTGGGTCTCTACCACCAGCTATTGGAAATCTGAATCGTATGCAATACACGTACAGCCATTCACTCACGTTCATCACATTATGTTTATTTCTAGTTAGGAAATGGTATTTTCTTATGTTAACAAGATTACTTAAGTGGGTCTCTACCACCAGCTATTGGAAATCTGAATCGTATGCAATACACGTACAGCCATTCACTCATGTTCATCACATTATGTTTATTTCTAGTTAGGAAATGGTATTTTCTTATGTTAACAAGATTACTTAAGTGAGTCTCTACCACCAGCTATTGGAAATCTGAATCGTATGCAATACCCGTACAACCATTCACTCATACTCATCACATTATGTTTATTTCTAATTAGGAAATGGTATTTTCTTATGTTATATCTTTATTCTATTTAGGTGTTTTGGCATCAATGCTTTAGGTACTTAGTACATGACATGCAAAATTTAAAAATCTCAGTGACCCTTAAACCATCGGTGTAACCCATTTTTAATATTTTTACCATCATAGATAGGTTCATTCATAATAATAATAATAATAATAATAATAATAATAATAATAATAATAATAATAATAGCAAGAATTGTAATAAGAAAAAGGACAGGCACCGTTTCTTCTTTGATTTGAAGTCAGTTTTTGGCATAGTATTTGTGGCCTCAATTGTGCTAATGTGAACCATCGCGAATGAGCTTTATTTCTCACTAAATCTTTAATAAGGTTTATTGTGCAGAACAAATGCAGAAATACACACAATCATATTTAATCCAAATGAAATGGTAAAAAAGAAGTACCAATTTATTTGGAGAAATACAAACAAAAGATCAGATTTAATCCTATAGAATTGGTAAGAAAGAAGAAACCATTCTATAGAAAGCAAGCAACATGTACTAATATCATCAGGACTAAACGTAAATAAAACCTCTGTCGACCGCATCCCTAGCAGCAGAATCAGCGGTCGCTGCACATTCAACATTTGCTCTCTCTTTGGCATCTGTTGCACGAGCTGCTTCTTCCATGGCAACATTTCCATGTGCCTGAGCTTCGATTCTTGCTGTATTGGCCTGTTGTACATAATTATTAGCTTCTTAAGCGTAATTATTAGCTTCTTGAGCGGAGGTGGCGGCAACCACCGCAGAATTCGCCGCTGAAACTGGAGGAGGAGGTGCACCACCCGCCACCGTAGAATCCGCCGCTGAAACTGGAGGAGGAGGTGCACCACCAGCAGCAGGAACATCTTCATCTTCCCATTCAAAGCAAAACACAAATCTAATTCTTCGATGTAACCGTAGACCAAAACTTCTGAGTTGCATCCAGGTATGCTGCATATTGAAAAACAACACAAAAGGTATAGGGAGTAGTCATATCAGAATAGTGGTCAAACCAAGGTTTCTACCTGCACGTCTGGTTAAAAAGAAGGAGGATACACCATTGAAAGCCATTGAAAATGTGATCTGTATCATCACTCCAGCATTTGACGATGCACATATCAAACACAAAGTCGAAACGAGTATAAATGCGTGACCTATAGGGATAAGAGCTTTCAAAATTAAAACCAGAGGATGTGGAAATGACGATTCCCCTAGAAGTAGGGTCACGATAATGCCATTCCAAATAAAAAGCGTAGAACTCATGAACAATTTTGAAATCTTTCTAACAGTCATTTTCACTCAATGGGTTGAAAACAAATTTTCAATCCATTTCAATCAATTTATAATGTAATAGGTTTCCCTCCTAAACTATAGCACGGCATTTTCACCTCATGGAAACTATCAACTAATTAGAATAATATATTTTTTATATCATTGAATAAAATAATATATTTTTGTTCTTAGTTGAGACTTGAAATAGTAGCATTACCCATAAACTCCAATACTAAATCTTTAATTCTTTATTTATATGCATCCCTCTTAAACTAACAAACTACACACACGGGATTTTCACCTTATAATAACTATTAACTAATTAAAATAATGTATTTTTTATGTCATTAAATAATATATATTTTATATAATAAACTCAGTTAGTTCTTAGTCTAGACTTGGGATAGTAGCATTACCCATAAATTCCAATACTAAATATTTAACTTTTAATTTTTTTGTTTTCCCTCTTAAGCTAACAAACTACAGGCACGGGATTTTCACCTGATAGTTACTATTAACTAATTAAAATAATGTATTTTTTATATTATTGAATAAAATAATATATTTTTATATGATAAGCACGGTTAGTTTTTAGTCGAGACTTGAGATAGTAGCATTACCAATAAATTTGAATACTAAAACTTTAACTTTTAATTTATTATTATAATCTCTAATCTATATTTAAATGACTATATTACCCTTTTATGATAAAATGTTCATTTTATTTTTGTCCTTTTGATCTTGTTGTAATTTTCATGCACATGCAAATTTCCTCCCTTGCCTTTAGGCCTACCTAAGCTACTTTTGGTCCAACATAAATCAATAATTAATTTTATTTTAATACTACTATGATTATCCACTCATACGTTATCGATACATCAACAAGATATTGGATTGATCTCCTCAAGATTACCATTCGGTAAGTGTTCTGGCGTGAAAAAATATCAGGAGCATTCACGCGTTCGAGATGATAAGCAGAGTCGCCATTGAACTTTATTTATTCCATAAAATAAGGAAAAATATTAATAAAATTCTTAAAAGAAAAAGAAAATGGTCGTCGCAACCAAATTCAGATTCGGGAGTCAATTATGCGAGGGGAATGTATTAGCACCTCTCACATCCATTATACTCAATGAGAACCATTTAGTTAGATCTGTGAATAGAATGTTAGCTTACGTGATTTGCTTTCTTCTAGTTATTACAAGTGTAAAAGGAAAGAGAAAAGTTCGAAAAAAAGGTTTTTTATTATGGTGCTTGACAAGATTGCGGGTCTTTCTCCTACGTATTCGCAAGTGCGATGAGTAATTCAAAACTTCGTAGTTCTTGGTAGAAAATGAGTGTTGGTTGGTTGATTTTAGTGAACGAGTGTTTAGGTCACATTCTAGCAATTAAAAGTTGTTTGTGCTTGCAATAGAAGGCTTTAAGTGTTTGTTTGTATCACGGTAGAACGGATTAAACAATGTTCGTTTGTGAAAATATTTTTATCGTGTGTGGACTAGAAAATATAAGTTTGATTGGTTGAGATTGTTTTGGAGTGGATGATGAGTACTCGAATGGTTGAGCTATACGCCTCATATCCAAGTGGCATACCCCAAAATTCACCCTACCCTTCACAATGATCATATAGGTCACTAATCTTGAACATTTGCATATCATCTTGGGCATTCATTTCATCTACATAAGCATGGTTCAACACAAGGAGACAAGTGACTTGGATTCATGGCTTTGTGCTTGCATCTACTGGAAACTAGGGTTCGTCCGTAATATGAGGTGGATCGGGCAATCAAACCCTAATCCCTTGGTTTATAGCATTGGTAAATGATTTCACTTGCGTGATAATTTGTTTGATTCTGAGGCATTTTATCAAACATGATCATGCCTTGATAATCATGATTTTAGCATATGTCATGATGACCAGGTGCTCATCGGGTTTTATACCTCATTTTACTCTTGAACCATGATCATTCTTGGTCAGCCATTTGGTTCCCAATTACACGTTTTCTTGATGCATTGATGCGTTCATCCATTCATTCAACCATGGTTCAATCCGATTTATAAGTCGCGTCAGTTGGATTCATCAGTTCATTGCATGTTGTCATTACAGTCAGCATTATGTCATAATATTTTTTTCGAGTTGATTTTAGCTTCAAATTGGTTTTTTACTTCAAATTAATATTTGAAGCTTAAACTGATTTTTTGAGGTTGGATATGATTTTTGAAATTTAAATTTTGATTTTATGAATCATTTCGTTTTTCAAATTAATTCTAGGAATTACATTGTTTTAAAAAGATTAATTTGATTTTTAATACAAACCTGCTTTTTTTAGAATTGATTCTTGAGACTTCTGATTAATTTTAGAAGTCATTGCGTTATTTTGAAAATCAAGTTCGGTTTCAATTTATTGTTAGAATTTCAATCATTTTGATTTTCTCTCTTTTTCTTGGTGGGCCAGGGTTGGTAAACATAATTAAGCTCATTCACCTTCTTTTTTTTTTGTAAAAATGCATAAGCCCATTCATTTTACATTCAAAACCATAATCCATTTCATTTCAATCATAACCATACCGTTAACATCCAAGTTTCCCTTTTAAGTCCAATTCTCCATACACGTTATCAAGAAATTCGCTTAAATTCGAACCCATAGCTGATGATAGAACTAGAATAGATGTTTTATGTTTCCTACTTACACGAGCCCATATCCTTTGCTTTTCTATCAATTTCTAACTCTAATCTTCCTCCCCAATCTGATATTATTGTGCCACTATAGACTGAAATTCCGTTATGGTCCAATTGTGACCGATAATAGATATCGGGGCTTTGCAATATTTGATTGATTACTATTCTGTATATTCCATTTACTATAAAAGTTCCCAGGGAATTAATTAGAGGAATGTTTCCAATAAAAATAATTTGTTCTTGGATACCCCGACTGTTTTTCCAAATTAATCCCGCGGATATATATAATTCAGAGGAATATGTAAGTGATTCATATACAACATCTTTTTCTTTTATTGAGGGTTCTACCAATTGATATGTTTCCACAAATAACTGAAATTCACTTTCTTGATCTGTATCTTCAATTTTTGGAAACTTCAAAAGTTCTTCTGTTAAGCCTCGATCAATGAATCTACAAAATCCTTCAAATTGTATTTGATTCAATCCAGGTAGTGTAGACATTCTTTCATTCCCAACCCCAAGCATTTTTTATTTCCCCCTTTTTTTTCGAAAATATCCCATTATTTGCTGTCATTCTTCATCGAATCACATGAATAGATTTATCAATAATGGAATTTCTGTTCTTTTTACTTTACTGAATCACATGAAATTTTACCTAACTACATCTATGAAATACCTATTATTAAAAGAGGAAATTGGATACTCCAATTAGAATTTGCAAAAATACAAATAGAATTGAACTTGTAATATCAATGGAAACAAATGGATAACTTTCACGTAGACTTCGGGTCGGGGTATTTTTTACAATCTAAAAAAAATGAATTCTATTTATACTATTAGTATAGTATGATATTCCATATTCCAATTCGATTGATATCCAAAAAATAAATTCTGTATTTGCTCGGCTCCATGAGAGAAAGATATAAAAAATAAAATAATCAGAAAAAAAAATATACTATTTTTTTGAGCCCTTTACCATTTCAAGTGTTCAAAAAAGAATGAGAATTCACAAAGAAGAGAGATATTTTGACCCCTTATTTTAGAATTGGAGGATTGCAGGGCATAAAAAGATGGGGATTTATTAAACATTCATAGATCTAACTTCAGCTATAGATATCTATATATATCTCTTACGTTATTGCAGTCCTATTTGTTCGGGACAACATATGTTGTGTTAATTTGTTTTTTTATTCATTCATCAATCTATTTAATGAAAAATTGGCAAAAAAAATGAAAGTACGATAATTTGTAATCAAAGGATTGAATATTGTACCCATCCGTTGGGTCAACATATAAACCATTTCAAGATTGCTTTCATCCATTTTCTGCCTCATAGTCATCATAGATGTCATATTTAATGATGGCGTCACTTGAGGGATATAACATATCTCTTCTGGCCGAACCATATTGTTTATGGTTGAAGTAGAGGAGTTATGTTGATTATATGATGGGTCAATAGGAATTGCATTGTCACTATATGTCGACATGTTAGTGTGAAAGCCAACCATAATCGACGTTGTCATGTCATAAGGATTGAAACTAAATGCCTTAGTACATAAGGCACTAAAAGTGAAAGTGAGTTGTGGCACAAGAGATTGGGACATCGTAATATCAGAAGCTTAGGGCATCTGAATTCTAAGAAGCTGGTATATGACATTCCCGAGATTGTGAAGCCTGAGAAGTCATGTGAGATATGCATGAAAGGCAAGCAACC
Source organism: Lathyrus oleraceus (assembly GCF_024323335.1). NCBI lineage: Eukaryota > Viridiplantae > Streptophyta > Magnoliopsida > Fabales > Fabaceae > Lathyrus > Lathyrus oleraceus. The sequence continues at coordinate 438,958,057 of NC_066582.1, read as the reverse complement.
TAGACTTCCATTTCCATCAGAACTAGCCTCAAAAGCAAATCATGTTTTGGGAATAGTACATTCTGATGTTTGTGGACCATTTGAAGTACTTTCACTTGAAGGAAACAAATACTTTATGTCATTTGTGGATGAGTTCACAAGAATGACATGGGTAACATTCATCAAGTTTAAGCATGAGGTGTTCGCTGAGTTTCAGAAGTTCAATGTGAAGGCTGAAAAACAGAGTGGTCAGAAGCTGAAAGTTCTCATAACTGATGGTGGGGGTGAGTATAACTCTACAGAGTTCAAAAAGTTCTGTGAGGAGAATGAAATTGAGCATGAGGTGACTACTTCATACACTCCTCAACACAATAGTCTTGCTGAAAGAAGAAACTGGACTTTGCTTGATACAACAAGGAGCATGTTGAAGGAGAAAAATCTTCCTTATACCTTGTGGGGAGAAGTTATTTCCACTACAGCATATGTGCTCAATAGGTATCCAATAAAGAAGCTGAAGGAAACTATTCCTTTTGAGAAGTGGACTGGTGATAAGCAAAGTGTGAGTCATTGCAGGGTATTTGGTTCAGTTTGTTACAAACATGTTCCATGTGTTACTAGATATATGTTGGATGATAGAAGAAAAGTAATGTTGTTGATTAGGTACCATATCATAGGTGTGTATAAGCTTTATTGTCCAGTCAGTAATAAGGTTGAAGTCAGCAAAGACGTCATTGTGAAGGAATCAGAAGCGTGGGATTGGAATAAGTCTCAATCCAACTCTGGTGTAGTGCCAACACCATAGTTAACTTCGGAAGATACTTTAGAATCTGAAGGTTCTGAAGATGAGTCAGAATGAGAAGATGATTTTGAAGTTGTCTTTGAAGGTGAGTCTGACTCTGAAGATGAATCTAATTTTGATCCAGATTTTGATAATGATCCAGACTCTGGTGGTTAAGACTCTGGAGGAGGTCAAACTTCTGAAGGTGGAGCTTCTGAAGGTGATCCAACTTCTAGAGATGGTCAAGCATCTGATATTGTTCCAGCAACTAAAGAATATTTTAAACAAGTTCAGAGGCCACAAAGAATCATACAAATACCAAGGAGATTCATAGAGTTTGACATGTTGCAAGATACTGAGATAGACCCTGAGAGAGAAGTTACTCAGTGTTCCATGTCAGTAGACTTTGAACCAGTTAGTACTGAAGAAGCTCTCAAGAAGAAAGTATGGTTGAAGACCATGGAAGAAGAACTTAAGGCTATAGAAAGAAACAAGACTTGGGAGTTGACTGAGCTTCTAAAGGAGAATAAAGCCATCAGCGTCATATGGATTTTCAAGGTGAAGTTAAACCCAGATGGATCAATTGAAAAACACAAAGCAAGGTTAGTAGCAAGAGAATTTCTACAAAAACTTGGGTTAAATTACTTTGAAGTGTTTGCACTTGTAGCTAGACATGAAACAATCAGATCAGTGATTGTTATAGCTGTAAATAGGAATTGGCCTCTGATACATTTGGATATGAAATTTGTCTTTATGAATGGTTCATTGCAAGAAGAGGTATATGTGTCACAACCTCCTGGATTTATAAAAAAAGAATCGGGAAGGGATGGTGTACATGTTACATAAAGTGTTGTATGGACTAAAACAAGCTCCTAAAGCTTGGAATATGAACATTGGTTCATTTTTCAAGCTCCAAGGATTCAAAAAGTGTGAGATAGAGTATGGCGTTTATGTTCAGCATACTTCTAAAGGCAATATGATTTGGGTGTGTCTCTATGTTGATGACATATTGCTGACAGGAAGTTGTTCATATGAGATAATGAAGTTCAAAAAGATGATTATGAATGAGTTTGAGATGAGTGATCTGGGAAATATGGTATATTTTTTAGGGATGGAGATTATGTACTCTGAGAAGGGTATCATTTTGCATCAGTTGAAGTATGAACTTGAACTTTTGAAGAAATTCGATCTGACAAATTGCAAGACTACAATCACACCTGCCGAAACGAATCGCAAGTTAGATTTTGATGTTGAGGGTGACGATGTAGATGCTACAACTTTTAAATTGTTGGTTAGCTCATTGAGGTATTTGTGTAACACGATACCTGGTATTTGTTATGCAGTTGAAATGATGAGTAGGTTTATGAACAAACCAAAGTGGTCACACCAAGCTACTGTTAGGCATTAAAGGGACTCAGGGGTATGGAATTTTGTTTCCTTCTGGTGTTAAATCTGATTAAAAGTTGATATGTTATTCAGACTATAATTAGTGTGGAGAAAGAGTTGAAAGAATAAGTACTTCTGGATATTTTTTAGATATCTCTGGGAGGTCTTATCTCTTGGTGCTCCAAGAAGCAACCAGTCGTTGCATTATCAACCTGTGAAGCTGAGTATATTGCATGTGCTTTGTTTGCGTATCAAGCTATTTGGCTTATCAATTTGTTGCAGAATCTAAAGATCAAAGTGAACAAGCCTGTGAAGCTAATGATTGACAACAAATCAACCATAAGCCTTGCCAAAAATCCAGTGTTGCATGGAAGAAGCAAGCATATTGACACGAAGTTTTATTTTCTGAGGAATCATGTTCATAATGGAGTGCTAGAAGTTGTGCACTGTAGTACTCAGAAGCAACTTGCAGATGTGCTAACTAAAGTTGTGAAAATTGAACATTTTATCCACCTAAAGGTGTTGTAGAGTTTAGTTAGCTGAATATGAATTAAGGGATGGTGTTAGAAGTGATTCATATTCATAAGTAGTGTTCTGACTCAGAAGCATAAGCTTCTGAGGTTGACGTTCCAAAAGTGTGTGTTTTAGTTTTAGGGTTTCTTGTTTAGTTTTGTTAAGCTTAACCTAACTAGTGTGGGTTAGCATTTTGCCTATGCGACATTTTTGTTTGTGTATATAAATCAAACGTGTAACAAAATTTCATAATCAACAAAGTTTCTCTTTAAAGTTAGGCCTATGAAGGCCCACATTGAGGCCACTCTGGACCAAGATTTGTTCGGCCACGCTTGTTATGTTATTATGCCTCATAGCCATCATAGAAGTGGTATTCAAAGATGGTGTTGTCTGAGGGATATAGCCTATCCCACCAAGGCGACTCATGTTATCAATGGTCGACGCAAAGGCATTCCGAGGGTTATACAATAGTGTTGTTGCCACTGCATTGTCACTATACGTAGACATGTTTGTAGCCATCCATCATCGATGTCGGCATGCCATACGAGTAATCCATGTTATTCATTGGCATAGAAAAACCAAACAAAGACCTTACAACCGTAGGGTTAAATAAGGCATTTCCTGACTGTGGTGGGGGGATTACCCCTTACGATGGTACTGGTACTACTAGCGTCGATGGTGTCACAGAGCAGTTGTCCTAACAGGTGTTGACACAACTGCGTCATCAATCGTCGATCTGATAGGTTGCTCTACCATATTTTGGGGATTGCTTTGTGCATTATTGCTATCTATAGAATGACGTGTCATTTTTGGCAAAGACTTTCCACTCCTTAAACGCATGCAAACAACCTAAAAAATATTTATGAATAGAGAACAAGTTCTAATAGAAAAACTATGAACACTTATGCAAACTAGATAATTAAGCACAGGTCCCACCAGGTGTGTCAATTTGTTTACGATGAAATTTTACAAACAACCGCTAATCTCTTATTTGAAGGTTACATGCATGATCGAATAGTGAATCTTAAGACACTATGCTAAAATTCTTAATTTGTGATTTACTCTTAGGAAATGACTCTATCTCGACTTGGGCGAAATGGTCGTGTTAGCAGTGTAAAAAGTGTAGTTTCGACAGGAATAAAGTAAACTACTGTAATAAAGCAAAAGTAAAGGGAAAATGATGAATGATGCATAAACGAAAATAATTATATGAAAAAGGATAAATTGAATTTGAAAGACTTTAACATTAAAGTGAAAATTGGTGTTTCATGTTCCATACATTCTCTCAGTAAAGACTTTTTTCTCTTAACATTGTTACTTTGAGTGTAAATGAGATTTTGTAGTAAAAGTGACATCTTTAGTTTTAGAAATGAAATCCCTATATATACTAGTAAGAAATTACTGCTCTCAATGTTCAGATCCTTAACTTTTGCAGCGTAAACGCTTGCATGCCTTTCCCCATGCAGTCCCTCAACGTGTCCTGCAAAGCATTACCCCAAAAATGGTTATCGTATTTGAACATGATGCATGCGCATCCAAATAACTACTTCCTCTATACATTTGTTGTTGTCGAGAAGCTGGTTGTCCCATTTTTTGCCATCTGAGACCTAACGATATGCTCAAGTCATCAACAAAAGTCGATATGACTTTTACTATGACCTGCTTCATAATTTTTTATTTTAATAACCTTATCAGTGCTCATGGCTGAACATGGCCAAATTTTGTCTTGTTATTTGCTTGGGTCAAATTGATCAGAAAAGTCGCCATGTTTATTTATTGTTTTAATCTAAACCTAGCTGGATTAGCTAATAGAAGACCTATGCAAATGACTGACTCTTATTTTTCCTCTTGAATGAAACATGAAAAAAAAGCCTGACCTTAATACCTAGGATATGATCATCAAAGGCATCTCCTTGACAGAAAACTAAAATGAGAAATCGGGATGAACATTCAAGGTAAAATATATGGATGTTTTGAAGGAACCAAATTCATCGTCGAACCAAAATACATGTGCCGTGTAGACATCAGTATCAAAACTATGTATGCAGCTGTAACAAGCAAATAAGCTTTTGCACCGAATTTCAGAGTATATAATCCACTATATGCTTAGAAATCTAATGCAATAATCACATCAGCAGCTCTTTGTTGACCTACCTCCATAAGTGACTTGGCTAAATTACTAGCTTACAACCTTATTTTGATTCACAAAACTAAGAAACTATACCTCCCACTTTCTAAGTACATAACTTTTTTATTATCTCATCAGGCTACACTGGCAGATGGCTTCAATTTCTTAGGTGGGGGGTTTCCTCCGGAGACAAGCACATATAGATAAAAGCAGAGCATTGCAGAACTGCACAGAAAAAATTTCACGCATATATAAGGAATCAGACCAAAGTCAGAACCATCTTGAAGCCAACACGCTGAATAAAAGAACAATTACGAACTTCAAACACCAAAAAGTTAACAGAATGAGATAATGTACCTTATAATAGCACTGATGCCGGTTGGAAATATTTTCTTTGCCTGCATGCAGAAAAGCAAATGAGTATAACAATGAAATATGGTACAATATGTCTTTTGTAAAAAAGATGTAGTACCAATGAGTAGCTCTGAAAGTTCTTCCATATAAGGATCCCTGACAATGCTGCAAAACAAAGAAACAGACATTAAAGAAAAATTGTCCAAATAAAATATATCAACCTGTGGCCTTTTATTGTCTCTTTGCTTTTAATGCTGATGAAATCTTATACCTGCTTGTCCTAGAATAAATGGTAAACTTGATTTTCCTTGCCTCCAGACCTTCAAGCTAAGGGTGCTGAGGAATAGTAAAGCACCGCCAACGAGCACACCACTGGCCAGTGTTGCAGGACTCCGTGAAAAAAGGAATCCAATAATGCCTCCTGTTAAAACAAATCCACCTACAACAAAAGACAAAGAAACATATAGAATATTTAAATAGAGGATAAATTGCATAGGAAATTGTTTTATTTATTTTTTGTATTGAAATAAGGTATGGTCATTTCCTATGAATTGTTTTTCTACTCAAAATGTCGCCTACAAGTTCTATACCCTGTTCAGCATAATGTTCTTAAACTACCAGACATGTGAAAGCCACAATCTATAAAACACTTATGTTCAAAAAGGCATTCTTGAGGGTAAATCAATCCCCTGTATTATTTTCAAGATGTTTCACTTAACTTACAACACCCTTATTTTTCCCTCTCACTTACACTTATTTTCAACTTACGTAGATCTAAACTATTTTATATGCATATAAAAGAAGTACCTCAACTAGAATATCATATTGAAACAGACCCCCACCCCACCCCTCTCTTGAGTGAAAGGAAAGAAAAAATAAAACTAATAGCACAGGAAAGTTTATAGAAAATAAAAAAGGCCACAAGTATATATTATTAGATCCAACCTATGAAGCCCGGACTCGGACACGGGACATGACACGGGCACAGACACCAGGACTCCACTAATGTAAAAATCATAGGACATGGACACGGCTATATATATTTTATATATTAATATAATAATACAATTTATGGGAAAAATTTGTAAAAAGTTTAAAATGAAAAGCAAAATTTATGTTTATTTAAGATAAAATAATCAAAAATTCTTTCGACACTATCAAACAAATTTCGAACATGATAATTAATATTCATAGCTACCTTGTGAAAACCAAACCAATGGTGTGCAAAAATGAAAATAACCGGAGAAGATAAAAGAATTTTGTGGAGACAAAAGAAGTGAAATATAAAAAAAATAAGGAATCCTATTTGTGTTGTTTTTATAGTAAAGTGGAATATGAAAGCTAAAAAACCTATTTATTTTTTAAATTTTGAAAAATTTTGAGCTGAGTTTTCATATTAAAAAAGATTCTGAAATTTTCTGAATTGTACCGCGTCCTTTATTTGAAATAAGGTCTCGTATCCGTGTGCGTAGTAATAAATTTATTTATTTTCGTTGGATACTTCAAAAACGTGTCTGATACGTGTCGTATACGTGTCGATGTCCGACACGGCGACACGCCGTATGAATAGCGTGTCGGAGCTTCGTAGGATCAAACTAATCATTAATCCCACAAAAGAGTCTATTTTCCCTTTTGGTAAGATAAGATATGATCCATCACCTAATCCATGTAACTAACCCAACCCGGTGGGAAATCCTTTGGTTATTATTGTTGGCAAATAGAGAGAGACTAGTCAAACTTGTATCACCATTCACCAACACCAAAGTGAAAAATATTATGACTGAACAGTTAAGTCGTCTAAGAGACAAGTTATCAAATTGGGAAGACTTACCAAATGGAATTCCTAAACAAAAATCATGAATTATTGCAGTCTTTTTCTGCTGATCAACGACACCTTCCTGTGTTGCCTCTCCTAACCCTAATTTTTCTGATCCACTTTCTTCTAATTTTGAATATGACTCCTGCTTTTCTTCGACATTCAATTTTGATTCATCAGCTGCATAACTTAGTGTATTTTTTGTTTCAGTATCAGCCGTCTCTGCTTCATGCCTCTCCAAACTCATAGCAACTGATAACTATATGAGATATGTTTCCTGTTTAGTATCAAGATCAAAATAATTGCAACAGAGATCTTTCATTTAAAAGAATATATAATACGCACAACCCTTTAACCCTATTTATAACGTCTAGCACTACGCCTTTTAATCTTAGAGTGGCATATGCAAAAATAAAGATTTTACATGATTTCCACTAACTGCGTATAAACATATAGCAGCAAGCAAAAATAAACTAGTTGTGCATTTCCCGATCATTATATCGTTAATGCCAACTTGATCGATCATACACACTTCCAGCACAATTCTCACGGTTCTAACTAGAATTACATACAGTGAGGTAGAAGCATATCTGTTCATTAAAGTTACACTTCCTGGTACTTGCCGGAAAATATGCCTATGTGTGAGTGTTAATGACTCTCAGACACTAAATTTGAATCATGAAGCTAAACTAAAATGGATCTATGTTAACGCCTCTTTTAAATTTGATTTTCCATGATTTCAAAGGAAAACATAACGGTTTGAATCCATTAACTATAAAAACAACAAATTCAGAAAACCAGATGCACAAAAGAAAGCCAAGATCTATGAGATAACAAATTCAGAACACTGTAGCTAACAGAACCACAAATTCAACAATATACTACTTAGAGATAACAATTTTTCATTCTAAAACCAGCTACTCATTCATAAAAATTGACAAGAATTCAGATTTTCAATTTCGAAGTTTCTTTAACCTGGGAGTCGTTGTAAATAGATCTATGAAAATCGAAGGCGTTCATGTAGTTGAAAAATTCAATTGGATAAACTAAAACCCTAGTAAGTCATAATTGAACTCAACCGTGATCAAAGAGGATTTCATACAACAAAAAAACAGAGAAAACATAAAGATTCAATACGAATTTGTTTAATTTAATAACGATGATTATCATATAAGTTGAATGGAGAAAGAAAAAAGAAGAGTTTGAGAAGCCAAGAGTGGAATGAGGACCTTGGAGTGGCGAAAGGAAAGGCATGGAAGCGAGCGGCGTTGCTGGATGTGTAGACTACGATGAACGGTGGGGAAGCAGAACAACTGAGCCTGAGATGTCGCCGCCATGGTTGAACGGAGAATAATGGTTAATTTCCCTTGGTAGCAGAGATTTGAATTTTTCGTTTTGGGAGAGTGAAATGGGAATGAGGAAAACGTTGCAGATGTTGAATCGTCAAAGCCGACCGTTCACGAACCTGTCCGGCGAAGTATTTAATTAAAAAATAATTAAGAAAAACAGCTGATTCGTTTTTGTCATCTTTGGATGAATAATATACAAGTTACCTTTTTATTTAATTTTAAAAATAATTAAAATATTGGGATATGCATTTGATGTAGTACCTAAGAATCCTTTCCACACACTTTTGGATCTTGTTTTACTATATCAATAAATAAATAATAATTAATTATGCTCACGTTAATTTTTTGAGTTAAATATTTTAGATTTTTGAAGTGTTTTTCTATCGTGCATATATTTTGTTTTAAATACAATTTATAAATATTAAATTTCATTTAATCTTAGTTATTAAAGTTATATTCAGAGTAAAAACTGCAGATTTTCAGTGGATTTTTTTTAGATTGAATTTTTTTAATTTTAAAAATAAAATTAAAAATATTTTTACATTATTTTAGAAAAATATATAAATGGCAAAAATCAAAAATACATCAAATTACGGGAATAAAAAATTATATAAGTCTATATTTTATAATAAATAACAAATATTATTGTTTAAATGCAGTAGAAATTAAATACTTTTATACATAAAGAATAATGATATATTTAAGTAATACTGTACTATTTATAAATTATTTTTAAAAACCTATTTACGATTGTTCTTGGTCTTGGCACGGCTCCTTATATATACTAAATGAATTCAAAAATTTATGCATTTGGTTTTATTGAAAAATGCTTAACTTATTTTACTTAAATGTTTTTTCTATGCACGCGTCATTTAGATGTTCTTGTGTAGTTGAATTTTGATTAGGTAAACTGAATCATGAGAAACCTATTTTTTAGTTTTTTTAAAATGTAATATTCAAATACTTTCTCCTCCCTCTCCCTATGTCTCATAAAAGTGTTATATTGTATGATTGTTAAAGAAAATGATATGGGTTGATTTTAATGATAAATCTATTATTATTTATTAAAATATTTTTATTAATTATAGTTAATAAAGTAGTTAAAAAATGAAAGTTAATAAATAAGGGTATAGTAATAAGAGAAAAATAAATAAATGTTATATTGATATTATAAAAGAATAATTATTTTAAGGGAAAAAAATGCAAATAAGATATTTTTTATGAGATGGTGGAAGTATGAATCATGGTGAAACCCGCATGCACGAATCATGGCATTAGTGACAACATGACCATCAATGTCATTTCCTCTTAAAAAAAGAAGAATGAATCATGGCATTCGTGACAACATGACCATCAATGTCATTTCCTCTTAAAAAAGAAGAATGTGTAATAGGACTGTTTCCACAAAGTGAATCAAACATTTAAATATAGGTATTGGGGTTTGACAACGGTCCATTTGAGTTGGGCTCGGGCCCAAAATGCCAAACCGTTTGAAACCTTGGATGCAATTACAAGGCTCAATTTCGACTGAAATTTAAATCGGTTTAAATGGTTTATGATTACAATGGATCGGATTGTAGAGTTAATTTTTATTTAATTGTCATAAAAAATTTCAGTTACATTTTAACTTTTTAAATTAAAATAATATTTAATAATAACTTTAAAGCAATAATAACAGCCTACTATCAAGCTGTGAATCAACTTTGAATCAACTTCTAATAATTTTAAATCAAATTTGATCGTGCAATCAAGCTTTCAAGCATTTAAACAATCATTGTGTTATCTAATAGCATTTGTTGAAACCTATGTTATTTTGAAATAAAATGTTTGTTAAAACCGTATACTTGAAGACCCGTTTGTTTCCAACATCGATCGGTGGTTCTTCAATAATGTAGCGAAGCAATTGCTCAAACCTGAATCCTTGTCACAAGAACTAGGATAAATAAGAAAGTTGAAGCATTGAAACATAAGCTCTTTTAAAACAAATTATTTGTTAAAACTACATACTTGAAGACTTGTTTGTTTTCAGCATCCATTGGTGGTTCTTCAATAATGTAGTGAAACAATTGCTCAACATGCTCTTTATCTCTCAAACTGAAAGCAAAAAACAGCAATAGCAAAAAATTAATGATCATCTTTATATACTCAACATTTGCGTTATGCAATTAAACTTATAATAAACAAACATTATGGAGCACTTTATACAACATACTATCAAAGTTAAACGAACATTATTAAGTATGTTGTATTTCACAACATACTTAAATACAACATACTATCAGACATCATATATTGATCCTTCAATATCATTAGACTATGTCAAACATTAGGGAAAACTATCAGAGCTAACTTTGATAGTATGTTGTATTTTAAGCTAAACATTCTTGAGTATGTTGTGTTTTAAGTTTAACTCTGAGTTTAAAAAAATATTGTTTGGACAGATATAGTAATAAGTAAAACAACAACAACTAAGCCTTAGTTTTCACTATATGACAACTATATTGATCATTTAATGTCATTAGACTCTGACAAACAAAAATAATCATCGGAATGGATGAAAATTATTAGGGAAAGAAGAATTCCATTATTTTGAACTGAACATAAACATACATGTTAATGAGACGATTGTTCAAGGCCTTGCATTCCGGGGCCTACAAAAACAGCAAAAGCTCTTCCAAATTGTATTTCTCCTTGTCCAATATTACCTCGACCTGCATATCATCAGCAACACAAAATGAGACATTGAGCAAGTAAATAAGTTAGGCAAGCTTCCAACCACCTTAGACTTTGATTGTAAAAACAAGTCGTCGTCTTAATAGTTTCAATTTAATAATATATCATTACAAAGAACATAATGACTCCGAAAATGATTAGTTCCAGATGAAGATGTCCCACATATCAAAATAAAATTTCCATTAGTGACTTCAAAAAATAGAGGCTTATGTTGTTGAGTCATTAAGTGACTCCAAAATATTAAAAAAAAATCACATCTGCAAATAAATTTATAAAATCAAATTAGTATGGTTAAAACCATGTAAAACCATATAAAACAAAATTTGTACCTAAGTGTGACTTAAATAAGCTCAGCATGCTAGGGAGCAGCTATTCCACAAATAGCTACTTGAAACTCTAATGGTGATTAAAAATAAATAATTAGGCTTAATTTTTACAAATAGTATTCAAAATAATGTTAAAGAAATACAATCTTTTGATTCATAAAATACCTGAAATAATTGAATCAATTATCTCACATTCTTCAATCATATTAAAGATTTTTAGATTGTTGTCAAAAGGCTTCAACCAGTTTTGAGAATAAATAAGGGCCTCGACCATTTCTGGACTCAAAGAGCTCATAATGGACTTTTAAAAACATCAACCAGTGTAAAAATTGATGGACTTTTAGTTTGGGAAGATGTTTTTCTAAGGGAAGTGCTCCCTAATGGTTCATTTACTAGACCAACCCCAACATTCTTATCATGCTCATATCTATATCAATTGTACAATTTAAAGAAACTAGTTTTTACACACTTAGCATTTTTCTTGGCAAGTTCGCTACAAATCCCCTACATGTCATTAAAAGACCACTCAATATAGCCAAACTTAAACCTATGATCAAAGATCACACCATAGTAAAGAAAATGATTCATTTTTCCCACATCCCCCCAATACTTATCAAATTTGGTCTTCATATTTGATACATTAGAGCCACAAAAGTATTCATATTCAAAGACGCTTCTTGAAGCTCACACAAAATTGAAGACAAGTTATGGGAAGCTGAATGCAAGGATACTACTTGTGAAGCTGAAAAGACTTTGGTTGCTTCATAGAAAGTGTTTTAAAAAATCACAAAAACCTTATATTTTTCCCAATCAATAGTACAAGGTGGACTAGAAGGTGAAAAAATCTCATGTATCCAGGATCCTCATGCTCTAACTTTTCAAATGTTGACTCAAACTTTTCAGCATCATCCAACATTAAGTAAGTGGAATTCCATGTGTTGTCAATGAAGTGTGCAGTGGTGGACATATAACTATGGTTTTGAATGGAAGTCCAACAGTTTGTGGTCAGTGCAACTCTAGTACAATCAAATTTAAAAAGGGCTTTTAGACGTAATTTTTCATCTAGGAAAAGATGAAAATAATCCCTAGCAACAGTCCTTCTTTGAGGGATAGCCATTTGTGATTACAATTGTTTACATAGTTTTTTAAACCCCCCACCCTCAAGCACTCTAAAGGGATGCTCATCAATGATGACAAATGTGTTAATGGCCCTCCTACATGTTGCAGCACTTACAAAGTTTCTTAAACCCTCTACCCTTACCACTTACAGGGTTTCTTTAATTTGGATCTTTCAACAAAAGGGTAAGGTTTTGTGGCCTACTTTCGAGTGAGCTAGCATGTTATATGCTCCACATGTTTTAGGGTCGCGTCCATATCTTTTGTGATAATGTTTACATGCGGCTATTGGTTTAGGCTCGTCAAGTAAAATGTTAAAGTCGGTCCAAATACGGGAAGTTTTGTTAGATCCACTAGCATTAAGTTTTATTTTTTTCCTACCATTAGGAAATAGAGGAAGTGCATCTGCTGGTTATGTAGGTTCAGCAGGGGAACACATGATGTTTCATCACTGAAACAATCATGCACACTTTTAAACACAAATATACCTAAACACTTGTTATATATATCATGCAATACACACTAACAATAAGCAATCAACAACTATATACCTTGACAGATCAAATACCAGCAAAGAACACCAAAAGTTTTATAAATAATTAGGTATTTGAAATATTCTTATATCTGGATTATTAATGAGTGGATTGAAGAGTTCAATTCAAATTTAAATATATACATAATTACATTAGCATCAAATATATTAGTTTGCAAGTTAGTATATTATGTTACTCTTATTAACATCAAATATATTAATTTATAAGTCAATACACGCAATACATTGGTAAATGTGAGCTAGAATTATTAGAGTTTATTTTATTAATTAAATAATAGTATTTTAATTTAATCATTTAATTAAAATGAGAAAATAGAATAATAGAAAAATAAGGAGTATTAGTAGTAGTTTATTAAAATAAAATTAGATATGATAAGAGCATTTTGGTGAATAGGGGGATAAATGAGGGTAATGATGGAAGTCTCTAATTAAGGGATTAGGTTACTAATAAAAAGGTTAGTAAGGAGTTATGAGAGTTTTCCATGTAAAAACCAGAATTTGGTGGAAAGAGGAAGAGGCGGGGGCTAAGGCATATGAAGAGCATCCATTGAAAGAGCTTTGCAGAATTTTGTTGGAAAAATCTAAGATAAGGGGGAGAATAACCTTCAATAAGGGCTTATGCATGAGGGATAGAGTAAAGGAGTACTTAACCTCTAATACATATGTGTATTCTTGAGGAGTGATCTTATCCTGATTATGTTGATGTGATTTCATGTGAATTGATGTTAGAAATTTTATACTGTGTATATATGTGTGTTTTCCACCATTGTTGCAATGGTGAAGGTTTTAGAGATGTGAATTAATGATGAGTTGATGGATTGGTGATTGAATTGATATGTTAATTGGTAGAATTAGGGCTTAACAAGAGTTGGGTTTTAATCTGAGAAAATAGATGCTTAAAATAAGTTATTTTTGTGTTAAGAAGTATTTGGATGGTTTCATAACAGGAAATGGCCTTCCATGTGTGTTAAAAACTGGTTTTAGGCAAAAACATCAGTTGGAGTCGACTCATACGTGCCTGGAGTCGACCCCAAACCAACAAAAAATAAAATTTTAAAATTGCACAGTTGGAGTTGACCCCATACGTGCTTGGATACGACCCATAATTAACTGGAGTCCACCCATAGAGGTTGGGAGTCGACCCCAAACTTCCATAATATTTGTTTTGTCTTTTGTTGCATTACCGACGATTTTGGCCATAACTTTTGTTTCGTAAGTCCAAATGAGACGTCGTTTGAAGCATTGAGAAGCTAATGTGCATATCTACCTCATGAACTAGTGTAGTGTTATTTGTTTGTGAGTTATATTGATGATGATGATATTTTTATAATGATGTTGTCGTGTGAAATAAGAGTGTGATGGTGTCATTATGTTTTTAGGTGATATTTATGACTATTGTATTATTGCATGTATATGTAATAACCTAACTGAGGAGAAGGATTGTATACTTGAGTTGCACTAAATTATATCATGTTGTGCATTTTATGATTGTAATTGTGATGTAATCTAGATAGGGGATTACTAGAATTGTCAATACACTGTGTTAAGATTAAATAGGGGTCTTAACGCATTAATTTAATGATATGCTCATTGATGGGAAAATAGCAAGTGTACTATTTTTCTCACTATAGTAATAAAAGGGAAATTCCCCGTTTGTCGATCTCAAGGACTGCTTGACGACACAGAGTTTATAGATTGTTTCAATTAGACAAAAGCCTTTGGTTTTTGTGTTGTGATTAATTATACTACCAATTGCAAATAAATAAAACAAGTAAAAAGGTTGAACGAGATACAAATGAGAGAAGATTGCTAGGGTTCGGTGAATGAAACTTCCTGTAACAGATATAATTTATGAAGGTTTAGACAATATTCCTGTCCAATTAATTCCGGTCCTCAAGGTTATCTATTCCTAATTCCTTAGTGAAAAGACCTTTGATTATGTAACCTAATTACTATGTCCATAAATAATTAAGTTCATACTCAAGCATTCAAATATCCAGAATTACCGGTCAGATAGAAAATCCCTAGTCCTAGGTTATTTTTACTATCCAAAGTTCTTATCCAGATCAATGAATAATCGCTGTCCAGCTTAAACTATTCATATTAATCATCATTCGTTGGTCCGACGAATAAAGCATAAAGAACAGTAATAAGAACAAATCAATGGAAAAGAAGAAGTAGTCAATGCATTCATAAACATCAAATCTGTCACATTCAGAATCAGGGTCACCCCCCTAGCAATGGGGGGTTTAGCTACTCATAATCGAAATAAAAACAAAGATTAACATTGTTGTCATTACAGAATTTCGTGAGGAATCAATCTTCAATCGTCGGAAAACTCTTGAACATATGAATCCTCTGATAATCGTAGAGTCTCCAGCTCTCAAAACGCGTCTTTTTTCTCTCCAAAATCGTCCAACCCCTGGAAAATCGTGTTCTGCCCTCTAAATAGCTATTCAGTTGGACTTTTCCTGATTTTATGCTCCATACGCGTATTGCCCAGTCTCATACGCGTACTGCCTAGTCTCAAACGCGTACTGCACGTAAGACAACCTCTGATACGCGTATTGCCCAGGCTGGTACGCGTACTGCCCAGTCCCATACGCGTATCACCAGAGGCTTACTATTTTGCTTGATTTTCCATCCCTCTGGTCATATACGTATGCTACGCGTACTGGGCAGGTCCATACGCGTATCATGTAAGGCCATACGCGTATGGACAGCAGGTTCTCCAAAATTTGATTTTTTCTTCCGTTTTCTTGCTCGGGCTCAATTTCGCATCTGACGTTTGATTCCCTGAGCTTCCAAACTAGTTTTTTACCTGCTAACATACCCAAAAGTGTAAAATATCCTCAAGAAACTCATAAGTAACAACACACTTAATATTATAGAATTGAGCTTATATCTAACTAAAAATGCTTCAATTTACACAGTTTACCTGACTTATTTACGGTTAAATAGTGGAATGTCTAGCATAAATGGTGACTGATCACAACCCCAAACTTAGCTTGTTGCTTGTCCTCAAGTAACATTTTATTACCATCAAAGATCATGTCACCCCAAACTTACTATAAAACAGTTCTTACCACAATACTGCTGAAATCTTTCGCACTGGACCTCTTGATGTTTTTCAGGTTTTCTGATTCTTCCACATAGCCAACGAGCTAGAAACTCTTTCCCTCAGAGATATGACTTTACCTGTCAGCTTATATCACACTCTCACCAAGTCTCTCTGGGTTAAAGTGTTATCACTCTCAAATCACAATATGCAATATCAAATCAGCAGTTTGAATAAATTCTCTCATCCTATCAACATGTACAATCACACACACTTTTTGAGGTCTTTCTGGGTTGTAACGGGGCTTTGGTTTAGGTAGGGTATGAAATTGGAACAACGGTTTTTGGGTCTTTTGGTTCAGAGTACATGAAATCATTCTCTCACTACGTTTCTTTCCTATTATTCCTGTAGGGTTTTGCAATCCTCTTTTCCTTTTATCTATAGTGAATGTAGCATTTTTCAAAAGCTGTTCTTTTATTGTTTTTCGCTTTTCTCTTTCTTTCTTTTCATGTTGTTGTTGTTTTTCTTTTTTTTTTTCTTTTTTTTTCTTTTTTTTTTCTTTTTTTTTTCTTTTTTCTTTTATACGACATTCACTTACTATTCATGTACTGCAAAGCTACCCCAAACTTAAAGGTTGCTATTCCAACAGCAACCCCAAACTTAGATAGAAACGTAGAGATGAAATCAATCCTCACATACTCTGAACAGGGTAGGATAGGTACAAGGTCATGGATTTAGAACAAACGGGTATATCAGAAATAAATGATTAACAGGCTCAACAGGGTAGGATAGGTACAAGGTCATGGATTTAGAAAAAAAAATGGGGATATCAAAAATAAATGATAACAGGCTCAACAGGGTAAAACAATGGATAATAATAATAATGGGATGGCTAGAAAGGCTCTAGGTGATAAACAAAAACATGCCTCCGTGTGTGTAGTCGTACAGCTAATAATAACAAAAGAACATACGCAAACCAAGATTGATAAAGACATACCTGATATCTCTCATATGATTATAAGTGTTTGGCTTTGTATGATCTCACCAGGACGGGTTAAGCTGACTTGTTCTATCATACCTCTGAGTTCAAAGCTCATGCTCGTGGTTCTGATGTTAATCTTAACCAGTGCGTCCAATCATAAACAACAGTATCTACAGTCAGGGGACTGAAAGAGAGGACGCCCAAGTATTTGGTGTAAGTGATCAAGAAACCCAATAGCCAGACATAGTCACGTATCTAACGAAATAAACAGGAAAATGGAGGTAAACCAAATCAAATTCATTAGATTAAGCCAACCCATAATAGGTGATTACATCAAAGCAACAGAAATTAAAAACTGAATAAATAAAAAAAAACACAAAAATTGCACAGAGAAAACCAAAAGTACAAAAAACATAATCAAAGTCAATCACCCAGTCCACCGTCCTGCATATGGGTATCAAAGTCAATCTCATCTGTCGGATCCAACATAGTGTGCCCTCGTGCGAAGGCAGAGATAGGCGTCAACGTCTCTGTGTGGCCCGACGGAGTATGCTGCTGCTGAGGTGGTGTCTGGTGCGGTGGCTGCTGCGGTCGCTGCTGCGGAATCTCTCCCCCTATCTGGACTGGCTGGTTCCACCAAGGAAAGGTGAACTGGCCAAAGTGAGGTGCTGGAGGCGGTCCGGAGAATCTATCTCAAAAGCGCTGTGCCTCCTCCCAAAGATTTGTCTGTCGCATTACGCGAAAAACCGGCGGGAAAAGAAGAAACAACAGAGCCGCCACCGTGCGTTATTTATCCCAAAAGAGGGAAAGGAAACGCTCAGAGTAAACCTGGGAAAAAGCATGGTCTCGCGACCAAAGAGGATGGGTTCGGGAGTCGGTTATGCGAAGGGAAGGTATTAGCACCCCTACGCATCCGTAGTACTCTACGGGATCCACGCACAATAGGAAAGGAAAATGGTTGCTAAAACACTGCTCACACACACACACTGGCTGAAAGAGACACAAGAAAACAGACAAGACTGACTCGGCAGGACATCGTATCCTGGGCCTACTTAGTCTATCAGGCATAGACATCAGAGTCGAAGTAGTTCGGACTGGGGAGACGACACATGCTCGCTAGGATATCGCATCCTATGCATACGTACCTTCTCGGACGAGAGAAGAATCAGAGCATTCGTAGCTCGGCTGACACGCACATAAACAAACAAGACACACACAGGCAAACGTGGAGCCCGAATGCCAATCACTGGACTTACATCAGCATCCGAACCTGAACACACACACACTGGAACCCAAATGCCACTCGATGGACTTACATCGGCTTCCAAGCACACAACAACACAACAGGTTAATAGGGAGTCGGGGACTCGAGCCTATAACTGTCAAACACACACACAAAAGAAAAGAAAAGGCGCCCGGAGAGATCAGCTCAATCTCCTGCCTACATACTTCATCTGGTATGAAGATCAGGGCGATGTAGTTCCCCTACGCAGGGATAAAGGATCTAGCCTAACCAGATAACAGAGGGAGACACAACTCTAGGGAGACTACGACTCGAGCCTAGATGTTGTCATGCAAGATTGTCCCTAAGTTAAGGTTTCTATCTAACAGGCACGGGAAAGAGAAAGGTCTCGATTGCAACTAGGGCAAGAGAAAGGGGATGTCTCAATCACAACAGGGGTGAGAGAAAAGAATTAGTGTTAGTGGTTAGTCAAACTCGACAAGACATCGCATCTCGTGCCTACGTATCTCATCTGGACATGAGAATCAGAGTTGCCGTAGTTCGGCTAAACTACTTCTGTTGGTTTGTGTCTTTTAAGTGGACAACGTCACTGCGCAATCTACCTGATGCTCGACCTTTGGAGACTTACTCACCTGTAGTAGAAGGAGTTAACGTATCCTTAAGAGGGGATAGTGTTTGTTTGTGTTTTAAGAAAGCTCAAGCAAGAAAGGAAGTCCTATACGAAGGAACCGTGCTACCTTAATTGACATGCAAACGAGACTACGCGGAGTCTAACAAACCTAGGGGATACAATCACACCACACAAGCACATACAGCATGAAATAAACACACCAACAAGGGGCTCAAACATCAAGGCTAGGTTTTAGTCGAGGGGTCATATCAACCTCAACAAACAAACCTCTGGAATTGGGTAAAGGTTGCTCTTAACCTTGCCATTGAGGGGCTAAGGTGCAGCAGATGAAAGGAGAGTGAAGATAAGACTTCACAACTCTTATCCCTGGCCTGAGAGAGCTTAAGACAAGAATGTGTGGGTTCAGAAAGTGGGAACCCTTCTACACATTTAAAACTGACTCAACTGTACAATTGTACAAGATCTTGGGTTTGTATCTGCAATGCATCAACACAGTGGTGTGAGCAAAGCAGATGACACACAGAATAGCAGGGGATAGGTTGCTTATCCCTTGGGTTCTGCCAATTGCCTCTTCACTTAGGAGGTCTTTGACTATGTACAGGGACAAGATTTAAACATACACAAACATTGCCTCTTAAGGAGGACTTCAGACAGTTGCCTGGCCAAGTAACAGGCCAGGTCTTCCAGACTACATGGAGATTAGAAATATACCTCAATGCAAATTGCTTAATAAGCAAAGCAAAGCAAAAGTTCACAAGGAACTGAGCAACTAAAAGCACCTGAAATAGTCAAGCAGACATTAGTATACAACTTCAAACAAAGCAAAAAGAAACAGACATCAATCAGTTAATCAGAAGCAAATGGATATGCAAGGCATAAGGCTTAAGGCATGTGAGCCAAGCCACCTACAAAACAAACAAGTTAAACAATGATATTCAAGCAAGCTCAATCAAAAAGAATTGGTCTCATTGGTCATTTGTTGGTCAACCTGAAAACATGAACTCAAGGGTGAGTAACAGGACCACTAGGGCAAGCCTAGGGTCAAAAAGGAATGAAAAAGTCAAAACAGCAAAAGGGCAAGCATCCAAAATCATGTTCAAACAATCAAGAATCAATGCCAATTGGGTTCATATTCATATCAATCACTATCATCATTTCATAAGCAAAAGAAGTCAAAGCATGGCAAATGAGAGCTCATAGAAGTCAACAGAAAGACTTGCATCAAAAGTCAACTCAAACATTTCCAAAAATCACCAAATAACTCATGATCAATCCTAACACATAGCATGGTAAGCATGTCAAATTTCATCTCATTTGGACAAGTGGAAGGCAGTCAATGAAAATCAGAAAGTCAAAGCAATTTTGGACATGCTCAAAGAAGTCAACCAAACATGCATCAACTTGAAAAATTCATAAATCAGAGATGGTGTATGATAAATGAATGGGACTAAAACCATGGCAAAGATTAGGATGTCTAGTTATCTCATGTAAAATTTCATGTCCATCTAATAAAGTATGAGGATTTCACAAATGAAATGGCAACATGCATCACATAAGGTCAACATTTTGGTCAAACAGGGGAGAAAATCTCAAACAAATGGAAAATGGCACAAATAATTCCACAAAAAAATCATGTGCAAACTAGACATACAATAGCTCAATCATGCAAAAATTCAATCCATTTAGAGGTCAAGAAGTAAGTTTATGAAAATCAACAAGTTGCACATCAATGGTGTGACACAAATTGTCACACCCTACTTCAAAAATTCACAACTCCCAATCCAGACATGAGAAATTCACAAACTCTACATCAAAATAAACATGAATGATTCTAGTTTGAGCACAAAAAATTTCAGGGCCATTGGATAATGCATCACAATTTCACAAAGGATTTGGCAAGATGTACAAAGATTGAGCACATGAGCAAGACCCTAGCACCATTTAAAATCTACTCATCCAAAAATTCTGGAAAAAATATGATAATAAACTAGAGATCCATATGAACACAATGCAACAAGTCCCATGAATTTTGGATTTAAAATGAATGAATTATGATTTTTGCAAGTAAGCCATGCCAAATGAAATGAAATGAGAAAAATAAATGAATTAAATTGAATTAATAAACCGAGAATGGCATATTGGTAAATAGCTGGGTCACTTAATCAAACGCTGCCGTTTTGGCACGGCAAAGGGAATGTTTTCATTGGCCAGTATGAAGAAACAGTACCATGCAACGTGAGTTTTCAAATTTCTGGGCAAGGCATGAATATCTAGGGTTTCCAATGAACAGTATCATCACCTTCATTTTCTCAAATTCGACTCAACCAATTTTTTTTCAGAAATGGCAAATGAATATACAAAAATGATCAGCAAAGCATAACTAACATGAATCCATCATCAATTTTCACTAAAACTTACTACAAGTCACGAATCGAGCAAGAACATATTTCATCACCAAACTTCATTTCAACATAACTCAAGAAATAATCAACCATTTTCAAAAGCAAAACCATCATGAAGCTCAGCATGGATAGACCTTTCTAAAGCATGTATTGATTTGAAGAAATAAAGAGATCGAAAATTTACCAATTCTGAAGTGCAGTAGGGATTCTGATGTTATTGTGTGATGCCTTGCTAAAACAGATGTACTAGCAGCTCCCCACAGTTGAATGGTGAATTTGGTTTGGCTTGGAACAACTTGAAACAGCTTCAATCGAACTTTGCCATTAATGGTGCTTTGCAAAAACAGTCGTGAGAAACAGCCTTACAGTTGGAGAATGATGGTGGAAACAAGCTCACAATGATGCTTGGATGATGAAACAACAAAAGCAAGGTCCAGTTCTTTGAAGTTTCTTCGCAGAAATTGAAAATGGCAAGAAATGAGGTTTTTGAGAGAGTGAGTCGATTCCTTTCTTTCTGTGGCTGCTAGGGCTTTTGCAAGGCAGAAAAAGAACTCTTATATGTCTGTTTAATGTTTAATCCATGTATGCTAATCATGCTTAGTTCAAAATGAAGCAATTTGCTAATATGAGCACTTTGGTCCAAATGGTGGGGTGTGGTGGTAGGAGCACGAATTTGGGCCTTGTAGCAAGTCACAAATGACATTTCAAAACAATTCCAATTGGCCATTCTGATGGAAAATGCTTAATTCAACAATTCAATTTTGCACCACACTTGAAATTTAAACATGATAGTTCAAAAAGGGCCATTTTGATCCATAGAGTTTTGGCACATGAAAGTTACATTTTTGGAAAGAGGAGGTTAAATGTGACTTTTTGGAAAAAACCTCACCAAATTTGGCCAAATGGTTTGAGAGATATGGCCTTTTGAAGTTCAAGAATTTTTGAAAATGAATTGATCATATCTTGCCAACCATACATGGGAATTGAGAGTTCTTGGACTTTTTGGAAATGGGAGAACAAGATCTTCAACTTTTCATGTTGGGCAAAAATTCATTTGAAGCTTGTATCATGATGTAAGCTTAAGCTCAAGAAGTTTCCATTTTTGGCAGTTAAAAATTACAGGTCCAGTTTCTATTTTTGGAAATTTCTGATTTTGCTTCAAATTCTTCAATGATGTTGTTTGCCATGATATATGAGGCCTATTGGGACATGAATAAGCTCTCTCAAACCAAATCCATCCATCAAAACCATAAAATCAACCACAGTTGACCAAGTTTGACTTTTTAGGGTTTCTGACTGATTGTGCATGAACTGATGACCTCTGAGCATCCAGTCTTTGACCTAAACACTTCAAATGGATCCCCAAGTCATGTGACCATGTTGGAACAACCCTAGGGCCTTGGCTCAATGGAAAACACACTTGCTTGCTTGGTTGACTGATCTCCTGATCAGTTTGACCTAATTTCTTGACTGGCTTGCACTTGAGGCAAAAGGGACAATGCAATGCTATGCAGTGGACCATGTTATGCTATGACCTAATGTGAGAATGTATGTACAATGATAGGTGCAAATTTGAGGTGCTACAGCTGCCCCTATTCAATCAGCTGGGAACCCGAACGGATGATAGCAATGGCTGTCAGACTTTCAGGGTAAACAGGGATTGAATACCAAAGAACCGTAGAAATTTGCACCGACTGGATATAATACAAGAAGAACCACGTCATTTACCGATGACAACTGCATGACAACTTCAGGCAAGCGAAACCATTTACCGATGGTTGGAAACTGGAAACTTGATATTTACCGATATCAACTTCAGCGAGACCATTTACCGATGGTTGCTGGGAAATAATTTGATGTAGAAAGGAAGCAAGACCATTTACCGATGGTGGCTTCAAAGAAACTTGACATTTACCGATGTCAACTTTAGCAAGACCATTTACCGATGGCTGCTGCAACTGGGAATTCGATATTTACCGATATCGAAGAAAACTGGGCCATTTACCGATGGCATCTCTGCTTGGAGAGGAACAAGATCTTTGTGGTGGAACCAGACAAGACGTTTACCGACGACTTCTGGGGATCTTGATTTTATTAACAAGAGAACAAAGAATGACCAGACATTTACCGATGACTGGGATGAGACTCGATGTTTACCGACATCGAAAGATGATGTTTACCGATATTAAAAGAAATGACCAGACATTTACCGATGACTGGGGATGAGAAATTTATTGGGGAGATACAAACAAAAATTTGCAACTGGAAACCAGATAGGACATTTACAGATGACTCTACTGGGGACTTCTAGTTGGGGAGTTATCAGACATTTACCGATGACTGAGGGAAAGACTCGATGTTTACCGACATCGAAAGATGATGTTTACCGACATCAAAAATGACCAGACATTTACCGATGACTGGGTGAGACTCGATGTTTACCGACACCGAAACAATGGTGTTTACCGACACCAAAAATGACCAGACATTTACCGATGACTGGGTGAGACTCGATGTTTACCGACACCGAAACAATGGTGTTTACCGACACCAAAAAATGATAGAACACACGCGGGTATTGTCATGACACTTACTGGTATCACGAGAACGACATCTTAGATATGCCAAGGCAAGGCTGATCACTTGCTGGGGGGTCTCACTGGGGAGAAACAAACTTTCTGTCACCATCGGGTGAGGAAATAAACCTCTGTGGGGATATCAATTCTGAATGCTGTCGAAGTAACTGTAGCAGACATGCTATGCTGATGTTGAACAAGAATGATCCGCCTCTGCCGGGGATACGGTCTGATGGGGTTTCGAACACATGAATGCATATGTTTGAATTGTTCTATGGCGTAATGCTCCATATAGGATGGAAATGCTACGCAGTTTTGAGGATGCAATGATTACTACATGCAAAATGCAAAATGATGAAAACTCCGCTGGGGAATACACAGGACGACTGTGCTGAGAAATCTTCAATACAATTCCGCTGGGGGAAAACAAGGTAACTGCCGGGGAACCATCCATACAAATCCACTAGGGGAAGACAAGGCAACTCGCTAGGGAGTAATAAAGCAACTTGCTATAGACAAAAGTAAACTGCTGGGGATATCCCAATCAATCCACAAAAACTCCGCTTGGGGAAATAAATGCTCCGCTGAGGAAGATAATCCAGGTAACTCTCTGGGGATAAGGCTCTTACAAACCTCAGATACGATAGACTCTGCTTTGGGGAATAACTGTTACTCCGCCGGGGACGACCCACGATATTCACAAGTAGAATCAACTCAGCTGGGGATGCGGGTATCGACCTGCTATGGAAACCTGTCCAATCCACTGGGTGGGATGAACTCTGCTGGAGAAATGATTGCTTCGCTGGGGAAGACTTAACCAATCCTTAGCTAGGAGAATGACTCTGTCTGAGGAAAGAACTGCTGGAGAAAGCTCACAGGTGACGACCTGTACGACGGAACAACAGATGCCCCAGGGGGATACACGGACAATATACGTTCAAGTGTCCTCAACATTCAAAATGATTTTCAAATGTTTTAATCTTTCTGCACGTCATTGTTTAGCCTTCATGTTTTTATATGCAATGCTTATCAAAAATTCGGACGTTTTTGCAAACAAAACAGTAAAAGTAAAAACAAGAGAGCAATTTATCTGAATAACGACTTTTATTGATTGAAAGCGCCTGAAAAGGCAAATACATTGGGAAGCAATTCCTAGAAAGAGGTAATTGCACACAAAAGGAAAATAAACTATCTTAATGGCAATGTGAACACAACATCCACTGTTTCCCAACTCTGTTATAACTCATAGATCATCATTTTCCTCCCAACTCCTTGCTTTCTGAGAAGACTGACTGGACCGATCACATCTTTCGAGATGGCAGCTGACAAAGCATGATGAAGTACAGATAACTCAGACTGTAGTCTTCGCTTTAATCCCTCTTTTGGCTGGATCGCCCTTTCGGGTTTTCAATCCACCGGGATACCCATTTTTGCCTAAGCCGCCCTTGCGGGTTTTCGACTTACCGGGTGTACAATTTTTTCATTTTTATCCCTAACTTTTCCCCGAACCTTTTCTTTCTGTTTTTTGGTTCGCCGGGATGCCCATTTTTGCCTGGACTCTTTTATTCTTTTTGTCCAGCGGGTCAATTTACGCGAAGTATTTTTTGACTACGTCTGAGTTAACAGGGGAAGGAAAATCTTCGCCGTCCATAGTTGTAAGCATCAAGGCTCCACCGGAGAAAACCTTCTTCACAACATATGGTCCTTCATAATTAGGAGTCCACTTGCCCCTGTTATCTGTACCGGGAGGAAGGATCCTCTTCAAAACTAGATCGCCAGTTTGAAATGTCCGAGGACGCACTTTCTGATCAAAGGCTCGCTTCATCCTTCTCTGATATAACTGCCCATGGCACACAACTGCTAACCGTCTTTCTTCGATAAGGCTTAACTCATTAAACCTTGTACGAATCCACTCGGCTTCGTCCAGCTTGACATCCAATAATACTCTCAGAGAAGGGATCTCCACTTCAACTGGTAGGACCGCTTCCATACCATACACAAGGGAGTAGGGGGTTGCCCCGGTCGACGTACGCACTGAAGTACGGTACCCATGTAAAGCGAAAGGCAACATCTCATGCCAATCCTTGTACGTAACGACCATCTTCTGCACAATCTTCTTGATATTCTTGTTCGCTGCCTCTACAGCACCATTCATCTTCGGTCTGTAAGGAGAAGAATTGTGATGTTCAATCTTGAAATCTCTGCAAAGCTCTTTCATCATTTTGTTGTTGAGATTCGAACCATTGTCAGTGATGATTCTTTCAGGGACTCCATAACGGCAGATGATTTCCTTCTTGATGAACCGGGCAACCACTTGTTTGGTGACACTAGCAAAAGAAGCTGCTTCTACCCATTTGGTGAAGTAATCAATCGCAACCAAGATGAAGCGATGTCCATTAGAAGCAGTAGGTTCAATCTTCCCAATCATGTCAATGCCCCACATGGCAAACGGCCAGGGCGAGTTCATGACATTCAACGGGCTTGGTGGTACATGCACCTTATCAGCATAGATTTGACACTTATGGCATTTCCGAGCATATTTGAAACAATCGGATTCCATAGTCATCCAATAATAACCGGCTCTCAGCAGTTTCTTCGACATTGCATGACCACCAGCGTGGGTACCAAACGAACCCTCGTGCACTTCTTGCATTAACATGTCTGCTTCGTGTCTATCCACGCATCTGAGCAAGACCATGTCAAAGTTCCGCTTATACAACACATCATCCTGATTCAAGTAAAAGCTTCCGGCTAGCCTTCTCAGGGTCTTCTTATCATTCTTTGACGCACCTTCAGGATACTCTTGAGTTTTGAGGAAGTTCTTGATGTCGTAATACCACGGCTTTTCGTCAATCGCAACCACAGACTCGGCTGCAAATACATACGCAGGCCTCTCGAGTCGATTCACCGCAACATGTGGCACATGATTCCACCAATGAATCTTTATCATAGAGGATAAAGTAGCCAAAGCATCAGCCATCTGATTCTCATCCCGGGGGACGTGATACAACTTCACCTTCTTGAAGAACGTCAGTATTCTTCTGGTGTAATCTCTATACGGAATCAAATGCGGCTGGTTCATATTCCAATCTCCATTGACCTGGTTGATCACTAGAGCAGAATCTCCAAATATGTCAAGTGTTTTGATCCTCAGATCAATGGCTTCTTCTACCCCCATGATACAAGCCTCATACTCAGCTTCATTGTTGGTGACGTCAAAAGTCAATCTGGCAGCGAAAGGTATATGAGCACCTTTGGGATTGATCAATACTGCCCCAATACCGTTACCATTCATATTCACAGCCCCATCAAACATCAGTGTCCACTTGTCATCAGGATCCGGTCCTTCCTCGACAGGTGGCTCTTCACAATCTTTCGTCTTTAGATACATGATGTCTTCATCGGGGAATTCAAACATCATAGGCTGATAATCGTCAATTGGTTGCTCGGCAAGATAGTCTGACAGGATACTACCTTTGATGGCCTTCTGCGACGTGTATTGAATGTCATACTCTGTTAAGATCATCTGCCAACGGGCAACACGTCCGGTGAGAGCCGGCTTCTCAAAGATGTACTTAACTGGATCCATCTTAGAAATCAACAGAGTAGTATGGTTCAACATATACTGCCTTAGTCGGCGAGCAGCCCAGGCCAAAGCACAGCAAGTTTTCTCGAGCAGTGAATATCTTGTTTCACAGTCGGTAAACTTTTTGCTTAGGTAGTATATGGCATGCTCTTTTCGACCAGACTCGTCATGCTGCCCCAATACACACCCCATTGAAGTCTCGGTAACTGATAGGTACATTATCAGTGGTCTTCCTGGAACTGGAGGAATCAGGATTGGAGGGTTCTGTAAATATTCTTTGATCTTGTCAAAAGCTTTCTGACAGTCATCATTCCATTTGATAGCCTGATTTTTTCTGAGCAGCTTGAAAATTGGTTCACATGTGGCAGTTAGATGAGATATGAACCTTGCAATGTAGTTCAACCTCCCTAAAAACCCACGGACTTGCTTTTCCGTCTTTGGTTCAGGCATCTCTTGAATAGCTTTGACTTTTGCTGGATCAACCTCAATCCCTTTCTCACTGACAATGAAGCCTAAAAGCTTCCCTGATCTCACCCCAAACGTACACTTGTTCGGATTCAGCCTCAGTTTGAACTTGACCAGTCTGTCAAACAACTTCTGCAGATTTACCAAGTGCTCCTCCTCTGTCTGCGACTTCGCAATCATATCATCCACGTACACTTCAATCTCTTTGTGCATCATGTCATGAAAGAGAGTCGTCATTGCCCTTTGATAGGTAGCACCGGCATTCTTCAGCCCAAATGGCATCACTTTGTAGCAGAACGTGCCCCAAGGTGTAATGAATGTCGTCTTTTCCATGTCCTCTGGCGCCATCTTGATCTGATTATAGCCTGAGAAACCGTCCATGAAAGAGAATACCGAGGATTGAGCCGTATTATCCACCAATACATCAATGTGAGGTAATGGGAAATCATCTTTCAGACTCACCCTGTTCAAATCCCGGTAGTCGACACACATTCTGACTTTGCCATCCTTCTTCGGCACAGGAACAATGTTGGCAACCCACGGTGGATATCTGGTAACAGCCAGGAAACCTGCATCCCACTGCTTCTGAACCTCCTCCTTGATCTTGACAGCCATATCAGGACTAGTTCTGCGAAGCTTCTGTTTGACTGACGGACACTCTTCTCTAAGAGGTAACCGATGCACCACAATGTCTGTATCCAACCCAGGCATGTCTTGATATGTCCAGGAGAATATTTCCACATATTCTCTTAGCATCTCAATTAGCCTCCTCTTGATAGAGTCTTCTAAAGCAGCCCCGATCTTGATCTCTTTTCTGGCGTCCTCAGTGCCCAGATTAACAATTTCCAACTCCTCCTGATGAGGTTGGATGACCCTTTCCTCTTGCTTCAGCAATCTGACCAACTCAACAGGGAGTTCACAGTCTTCCTCACTCTCCTCTTCGGCTTGGTAGATGGGATTATCGAAATCATACTGAGCCATAACAGAGTCGCTCACAGTGGATGCCAAAATATCACTTCTGCATGTTTAATGTTTTGTTTTTAGAAAAAGATTTCAATAAAGTCACAAAAAAACAAAAACATTGCCATTTTTATTATTTTGAAAAAAGTGAAAACAAAAATAGAAAGACAAAGATCTCAAAATTTGATTGCAAAACGTCCTTTATTTATGATAATCATTTTAAACATGATGTGGCCCTACAATGAACCACTACGCCTTGGGCAGAACGTAGGGTTTTCATGCAAAATGAAAAAAACAAAGGAAAATTACTCTGTCAGTAGAGTAACTTGGACCACTTCTTCAGCCGTCCAATTGTTGATAGACTCCCCTGGTGCACACGGGCGGACCCAGACGTCCAAATCACAATCACTGCCTTCACCCTCAGTAGCAAAGACATCTCCGTGGTTCATCAGCCCAGCGCTGGTAAAGGTGCTCGGACCCACATTCTGTTCTGCCTGAAGAGGCTCATAACCAATGTCGAATTTGTCTTCTTTCACAGGCAAGTCAACCATCTTGCCCCAGCCTTCAGCTTTACCGGAGTCAACCACTTCCTTGGCCTGCTTGTACGACGCCATCGAAGCACCTGGCTTCCTCTGCTCAGCACAAGCTACCCCTTCAAGCGCCACAGTCTCAAATGCCTGGCACAGGGTTTCGTGGATCTCGCCATCTACCTCAACATACTTGAATGAGGAGAGATGACTCACCAGAATCTCTTCTTCGCCACATACGGTCACAATCTGACCGTTCCAGACATATTTGAGCTTTTGGTGGAGAGTCGACGAGACCGCTCCAGCAGCGTGTATCCATGGACGCCCCAACAAACAGCTATAAGCAGGCTGAATGTCCATCACATAGAAAATGATGTCGAAAACTTCCGGACCTATCTTCACCGGCAAGGTGACTTCACCAAACACATAACGTTTGGATCCGTCAAAGGCACGCACAATAAGGTCACTGGGAGTGAGCACAACTCCCTCGACATCAATCTTCTTTAGAATCTGCTTGGGTAGGACATTCAGGGACGACCCGGTGTCTACCAGCACGTGAGACAAAACAGCACCCTTGCACTCCATAGTGATGTGCAAGGCTTTGTTATGATTGCGACCCTCAGGCGTTAAGTCTAGGTCAGTGAAACCTACACCGTGCCTGGTGCTCACGTTGGCTAGCACACCCTCCAACTGGTTGACTGAGATCTCTTGCGGTACGTATGCCATGTTTAACATCTTCAGCAAGGCATCACGATGTGCTTCAGAGCACAACAGCAAAGAGAGTATTGAAATTTTAGACGGAGTCTGGTTGAGCTGATCTACTATCTTGTAGTCACTCTTCTTGATAATCTTCATGAATTCCTCAACGTCCTTTTCAAAAGAACCCTCAGCCTCCTTCTGAGCCGGTTCCTCGTCAACCACCGCCTGTTTACCCTTAGCCCTGGCAGATGCCTCAGCATTAGCATCTCTCAGCGGCTGGGGAGCAAACAGTCGTCCACTCCTGGTAAAACCTCCTGGTCCTCCAACGTTGTCCACCATAGGACTTGCAACTACAGGAGTTCTTACTGGAGCACTAATAGTCACAGGCGCTTGAGCTGCTGGCCTAGTCTGATTACCAACCCTCCGATCACTGCGATAGGCGTTGTCATACCTCCAGGGAACAGCCCTACTATTCTCGATCGGTCTTCTGCCAGACGCCATAATAGTAGTCGGTGCACTGATGGTTACCGGAGCGGGAATAGTAATTGGAGCACTGCTTGTTGTAGGTGCACTGTCAGCCCCTCGTCCTCGTCCTTCAGACGGCTTGAAATATATGGTGACAGTAGACACCGATCCATTGTCTTTAACAGCCCGGCTGAACTGGAGACAGCCTTCGTCAATTAACTTCTGGATACCAGCCCTCAACTGGTCGCAGCCATTAACAGTCTTAGAACAACCCAAACAATCTTCATTACAACCTGAGTCAACACCCCCCTTCAACAGACGGTCCTTCACAACAAGTAGAGAAGTCTGAACATCTTCAACATTCACAACCAAATCTTCAGCCTCTCCTCCTTTAACATTGTTAACCCTATGCCCACCATGCTGAGGCATAGGATTGTTCACCACGTTTGGCACTGGAGCAAAATTGATTGCCTTAGCATCAATCAAGTCTTGAACTTTATGTTGGAGAGCCCGGCATCTTTCAGTGTGGTGGCCTGGTGCCCCAGAATGAAAATCACAGCAGATGTTCGCATCATAACCCGGAGGCAACACTGTTGGAGTAGCCATTGTACGCAATTCAACAAACCCTAACCGGAGTAGTTCGGGTAACAATTCGGCGTACGTCATAGGTAGTGGGTCAAATCTTCTGTCAGCCTGCAATCTCTGCCTTGGCTGGAAAGGACGTTGTTGTTGTTGTTGTTGTTGCGGTTGTTGAGCCCTTTGTTGTTGTGGACGAGGTTGAGGTGCAGGAATAGTCACTGCAGCTACTGGACGATATTGATCTCTATTTGCATTGGCTCTGTACACACCCCCTCTGTGTTGTACAGCATTGGTCTCTCCTTCTCTACGGCGAGGTGCCCCAGAGAAGGGTTTCTTCGATGACGAAGAAGAACCCGTATCATGAATCCTACCAGCTTTGATTAAACTTTCAGTTCTTTCGCCACAGATGACGACGTCAGAAAAACTTCCGAATGGGCAGCTTCCCATCCGGTCCATATACACGCCCTGGAGAGTGCTGATAAACATGTCTGTCAACTCCCTTTCCAGCATAGGGGGTTGAACTCTCGCAGCCAACTCGCGCCATCTCTGGGCGTACTCTTTAAAACTCTCACTGTTTTTCTGACATAGACTCTGCAACTGAGTCCTGGTCGGAGCCATGTCCATATTATGCTTGTACTGCCTGAGGAATGCTTCACCCATGTCCCTCCAGCATCTGATGGAATCCCGCTTCAATTCCATATACCAATCCAAAGACGCCCCAGATAGGCTGTCTTGGAAAAAATACATCCACATCTTCTCATCGTCAGTGTATGCGGAGATTTTTCTGTAGTATGCCTGCACATGGGTGCGAGGGCAGGAGGTACCGTTGTATTTGTCAAATGACGACGCCTTGAATTTGTGCGGGATTCTCAGACCTTCAACCAATCCCATGTTTGTAACATCAAAACCGAGGGAGTTTTGACATTCCATAGCCCGGATCTTCTCAGCAAGGGCCTCAACTTTGCGATCTCTCGCATCATTTCTACCCAGAATGTCTTCGTCTTCACTGAGTAAGGTAAACATATCCTCTTGTCTGTCAACAATCGGAATTCGGTTACGGGCCGGAGCATGGATGACTCTGGCATTAGCAACATCTGGAGCAATTGGTTGACCATCAATTCGAATACCCCTCAATTCTCCGCCTTCAGCATAATTGTTGACGGGAATAGCAGCAGCAAGAATGTCAGGAACTGGGTTTCCTTCTGGCAAAGCCTGATTGGGCGGTGGAATTGCAGCTTCTTGCCTCTGAACCAGTGCTCGGAGTTCTTCTTGTCCTTGCGCAACCCCTTGCATCATGTGAATAAACTGGGCCATGTTTGCCCTCATCTCAGCCAGCTCAGTTTGTACTTGATCCATGTTGCGTTGATGGTTGAGTCGCGTTGAGTAGCGATGCGGTCTTTGATCAGCTATCCTGCCTGAACACAGGAACCAAAGTGAGAAGACGGCACAAGAACACCTGTTATGCAAATGAGATGAGTATGATGTTAATGATGTGTATGATGCACATGATATGCTCATTTCCCAGGCATTCAAAGAGCCTGATCCATCCTCAAAAGATGGCGACCTGCAGCAACAAGAGAACAACAAAATACAAGGAAAATAAGTGCAACAGGGAAATACTGACAACCTTATCTATAAATAAGGGTAAAAAGGTCAATACAACCAAGTCAACAGAATATTCGAATAAACAGAGTACAAACAAACGAATCCCATCCAACAAGCCTGAAGGTGATTCCCAACAACAAAGATCCACAGACGGAGTACAAACAAATGAATCCCATCCAACAAGCCTGGAGGTGATTCTCAACAAAAACAACCAAAGGTACAGTCTAAGACAGACGGTCTTCCGGAATGAGGGTCTTCAGGTAATGGCATTGGTCTATCAACAGTGTGCATTCTGAACATTCTGGTAGAGGGGTGATCTTCTCTTTCAACTGTCTTCTAAGCTCTAAGACTTCTCCTCCAAGATAGTCCTCTGATTTCTGTCTCAACTCCATCTCTTTCTTCAACTGAGCGTCTTTGTCTTTGAGTTGCTTCTCCAAGCCTCTGATCTTCTTCTGATAGTTGACTTCTGCTCTCTGTAGCCTCAAACATTCCCTATGCTCTGCATCTAACATGGACTCCATCTCCTCATATGATCTCTTCTTACCCCTTGCTCTGCCAGCATCCTCTCCTTGCACTTCCCTGAGTTGATGGGCCAAGTGCAGCTTATCAGCTTTAGCTTTATATAGTTCCATCTGAGTGTCCTGCTCCTTCTCTCTCAGACGACGACTCTCCATCAGAGCTTGCTTATAGTGCTCAGCAGGCACACTATCAGCAAGAATCAAAGGTGGTTGCTCCTGCAACGGCTCCATCCTATCGTAGGGTAGCAGCAAAGTTTCCACTCTCTTCTTTACCCAATCGGTGTAATCGGGCATTGCAATGGCAAACTTCTTCCCTAAGACGGATCCATCCTTCGCTCCAACAGATCTCCAAGCTCTTCCTATCTGCTCCAATTTAGCCGGGTCATCCTTCTTCTCAAAATACACACTCTCAGCTACTTCAGCTTCCAGTGGTCTTCTACTCATAACAAACCCTAACTGGCGAAGAGAAAGAATTGGATTATAGTTGATACAGCCTTTGGTCCCCACGAGTGGCACGTTCCGGAATTCACCACAACTCATGATAACATTCTTCACATCCATCCGGTATGACTGCCATCTGATGCCGTAGGAGGTGAGCGACATGACCCTCTGAGTCCACTTAAGAGTGCTCTGGGTATCCGCAAATGGTCCACTGACAGGCAGGAGCGACATGAACCATCTGAACAGGAGAGGTAAACAGCACCTGATGGCTCCACCCTTACCATGCCTACTGTGGATGGCATAGTAAGTATCAGCTAAAAGAGTGGGGATTGGATTCCCTCTGATGAAGATAGTGATAGCAGCATGGTCAATGAAATTAGGCATACTTGGGAATAGGACAAACCCATAGATCATGGCAGCAAGCTGGGCGTGAAAAACTTCCCAATTTCCCTTCTCTGCTTCATCTCTGGCTAATCTCAGAAGAAACTTCAACGGCAGACCCACAACTTCCCCACAGGGCTTCCAACTCTCACAAACCTCCTTGACACTCAACCGGAGAGCTCTGGCAACAACTCCGAAGTCAACCTCCTTTGGGACGTCCAAGAAAGGAGTCTGATGCTGAACTGGGACATTCATCAGAATAGAGTACTCCTCAAGGGTAGGTGCTAGCTGATAATCTTGAAATGTGAAACATCTGAGCTCCGGGTCGTAGAACTGAAGAAGTGTCTGCAGAGGCACCGGATCGACTACTGTCTTCAACATTGTCAGGATATCTCCATACTGCCCAACAAAACTCTTCAGACGATCACCAGTCACAAGGCTACCCAACTCAATCAGTGCAGTCAACGGCTCACGATGAAAGCTGTAGGAACAGGTCTTCCGCTTCGGCTCGGGGACTGTTGCCATCTCTATCGGTAGACAAGCTCTGGAATGTACCTGAGAAATGATATGCATGCAGAGATTAGTTTTTTTTCTTTTTTTTTTCTTTTCTTCTTTTTTGATTTTTTTTTCAATTTTTCATGGCGTTTCTTTTGAAAAATAAATATGCTATGATGCACATGATGCAGACTGGACTGGCTGGTTGTGCAAACTGATCACTAGGTCGAAGCTTCAGTCAAAATCAGAACCCAAATCCAACTTAAAAGATCCAAGGTCAACTGAACACACTGTCTGAACAAAGTCACCAACAGAACCAAGTCACCAACAATACCTGTAATAATCAACCCTTCCCCACTCACGGGTGTAGTCTAGGCCAGGGTAAGGCTGAGAGAAACGCAGCATAAATAACCTTTCGCAGAATACCATCATATACACACCTGAAGTATGTAACGACAGCATCCCACCAGGGTCTGAACTGCTCGTGATATCAATGTTCCGCTAAGTGGCGCAATACCACCCGCTTCCCATGAATCACTCTATTCCTAATCATCCTAGATTTCACTCATGGTCTGGGTATTGGACCTTTTACCTCAACTGACTCCCACCCCACAAAGAAAAACAGACAACCAGCCAGGCAGAATGAATAATGAATATGAATGCAAACATTAATGCACACAATCAATGCAATCAATAAATGAAATGAACAAATAATGAATGCAATAAATACACACAGCACAAAGCAACCAAAACCCTAACCTAGAGAGCGCTAGGAGAGACTCGCTCGGGGAAGATGGACCAGCACAGGTCAACTTCTCTTAGTCCCCAGCAGAGTCGCCAGCTGTCGCATTACGCGAAAAACCGGCGGGAAAAGAAGAAACAACAGAGCCGCCACCGTGCGTTATTTATCCCAAAAGAGGGAAAGGAAACGCTCAGAGTAAACCTGGGAAAAAGCATGGTCTCGCGACCAAAGAGGATGGGTTCGGGAGTCGGTTATGCGAAGGGAAGGTATTAGCACCCCTACGCATCCGTAATACTCTACGAGATCCACGCACAATAGGAAAGGAAAATGGTTGCTAAAACACTGCTCACACACACACACTGGCTGAAAGAGACACAAGAAAACAGACAAGACTGACTCGGCAGGACATCGTATCCTGGGCCTACTTAGTCTATCAGGCATAGACATCAGAGTCGAAGTAGTTCGGACTGGGGAGACGAGACATGCTCGCTAGGATATCGCATCCTATGCATACGTACCTTCTCGGACGAGAGAAGAATCAGAGCATTCGTAGCTCGGCTGACACGCACATAAACAAACAAGACACACACAGGCAAACGTGGAGCCCGAATGCCAATCACTGGACTTACATCAGCATCCGAACCTGAACACACACACACTGGAACCCAAATGCCACTCGATGGACTTACATCGGCTTCCAAGCACACAACAACACAACAGGTTAATAGGGAGTCGGGGACTCGAGCCTATAACTGTCAAACACACACACAAAAGAAAAGAAAAGGCGCCCGGAGAGATCAGCTCAATCTCCTGCCTACATACTTCATCTGGTATGAAGATCAGGGCGATGTAGTTCCCCTACGCAGGGATAAAGGATCTAGCCTAACCAGATAACAGAGGGAGACACAACTCTAGGGAGACTACGACTCGAGCCTAGATGTTGTCATGCAAGATTGTCCCTAAGTTAAGGTTTCTATCTAACAGGCACGGGAAAGAGAAAGGTCTCGATTGCAACTAGGGCAAGAGAAAGGGGATGTCTGAATCACAACAGGGGTGAGAGAAAAGAATTAGTGTTAGTGGTTAGTCAAACTCGACAAGACATCGCATCTCGTGCCTACGTATCTCATCTGGACATGAGAATCAGAGTTGCCGTAGTTCGGCTAAACTACTTCTGTTGGTTTGTGTCTTTTAAGTGGACAACGTCACTGCGCAATCTACCTGATGCTCGACCTTTGGAGACTTACTCACCTGTAGTAGAAGGAGTTAACGTATCCTTAAGAGGGGATAGTGTTTGTTTGTGTTTTAAGAAATCTCAAGCAAGAAAGGAAGTCCTATACGAAGGAACCGTGCTACCTTAATTGACATGCAAACGAGACTACGCGGAGTCTAACAAACCTAGGGGATACAATCACACCACACAAGCACATACAGCATGAAATAAACACACCAACAAGGGGCTCAAACATCAAGGCTAGGTTTTAGTCGAGGGGTCATATCAACCTCAACAAACAAACCTCTGGAATTGGGTAAAGGTTGCTCTTAACCTTGCCATTGAGGGGCTAAGGTGCAGCAGATGAAAGGAGAGTGAAGATAAGACTTCACAGCTCTTATCCCTGGCCTGAGAGAGCTTAAGACAAGAATGTGTGGGTTCAGAAAGTGGGAACCCTTCTACACATTTAAAACTGACTCAACTGTACAATTGTACAAGATCTTGGGTTTGTATCTGCAATGCATCAACACAGTGGTGTGAGCAAAGCAGATGACACACAGAATAGCAGGGGATAGGTTGCTTATCCCTTGGGTTCTGCCAATTGCCTCTTCACTTAGGAGGTCTTTGACTATGTACAGGGACAAGATTTAAACATACACAAACATTGCCTCTTAAGGAGGACTTCAGACAGTTGCCTGGCCAAGTAACAGGCCAGGTCTTCCAGACTACATGGAGATTAGAAATATACCTCAATGAAAATTGCTTAATAAGCAAAGCAAAGCAAAAGTTCACAAGGAACTGAGCAACTAAAAGCACCTGAAATAGTCAAGCAGACATTAGTATACAACTTCAAACAAAGCAAAAAGAAACAGACATCAATCAGTTAATCAGAAGCAAATGGATATGCAAGGCATAAGGCTTAAGGCATGTGAGCCAAGCCACCTACAAAACAAACAAGTTAAACAATGATATTCAAGCAAGCTCAATCAAAAAGAATTGGTCTCATTGGTCATTTGTTGGTCAACCTGAAAACATGAACTCAAGGGTGAGTAACAGGACCACTAGGGCAAGCCTAGGGTCAAAAAGGAATGAAAAAGTCAAAACAGCAAAAGAGCAAGCATCCAAAATCATGTTCAAACAATCAAGAATCAATGCTAATTGGGTTCATATTCATATCAATCACTATCATCATTTCATAAGCAAAAGAAGTCAAAGCATGGCAAATGAGAGCTCATAGAAGTCAACAGAAAGACTTGCATCAAAAGTCAACTCAAACATTTCCAAAAATCACCAAATAACTCATGATCAATCCTAACACATAGCATGGTAAGCATGTCAAATTTCATCTCATTTGGACAAGTGGAAGGCAGTCAATGAAAATCAGAAAGTCAAAGCAATTTTGGACATGCTCAAAGAAGTCAACCAAACATGCATCAACTTGAAAAATTCATAAATCAGAGATGGTGTATGATAAATGAATGGGACTAAAACCATGGCAAAGATTAGGATGTCTAGTTATCTCATGTAAAATTTCATGTCCATCTAATAAAGTATGAGGATTTCACAAATGAAATGGCAACATGCATCACATAAGGTCAACATTTTGGTCAAACAGGGGAGAAAATCTCAAACAAATGGAAAATGGCACAAATAATTCCACAAAAAAATCATGTGCAAACTAGACATACAATAGCTCAATCATGCAAAAATTCAATCCATTTAGAGGTCAAGAAGTAAGTTTATGAAAATCAACAAGTTGCACATCAATGGTGTGACACAAATTGTCACACCCTACTTCAAAAATTCACAACTCCCAATCCAGACATGAGAAATTCACAAACTCTACATCAAAATAAACATGAATGATTCTAGTTTGAGCACAAAAAATTTCAGGGCCATTGGATAATGCATCACAATTTCACAAAGGATTTGGCAAGATGTACAAAGATTGAGCACATGAGCAAGACCCTAGCACCATTTAAAATCTACTCATCCAAAAATTCTGGAAAAAATATGATAATAAACTAGAGATCCATATGAACACAATGCAACAAGTCCCATGAATTTTGGATTTAAAATGAATGAATTATGATTTTTGCAAGTAAGCCATGCCAAATGAAATGAAATGAGAAAAATAAATGAATTAAATTGAATTAATAAACCGAGAATGGCATATTGGTAAATAGCTGGGTCACTTAATCAAACGCTGCCGTTTTGGCACGGCAAAGGGAATGTTTTCATTGGCCAGTATGAAGAAACAGTACCATGCAACGTGAGTTTTCAAATTTCTGGGCAAGGCATGAATATCTAGGGTTTCCAATGAACAGTATCATCACCTTCATTTTCTCAAATTCGACTCAACCAATTTTTTTTCAGAAATGGCAAATGAATATACAAAAATGATCAGCAAAGCATAACTAACATGAATCCATCATCAATTTTCACTAAAACTTACTACAAGTCACGAATCGAGCAAGAACATATTTCATCACCAAACTTCATTTCAACATAACTCAAGAAATAATCAACCATTTTCAAAAGCAAAACCATCATGAAGCTCAGCATGGATAGACCTTTCTAAAGCATGTATTGATTTGAAGAAATAAAGAGATCGAAAATTTACCAATTCTGAAGTGCAGTAGGGATTCTGATGTTATTGTGTGATGCCTTGCTAAAACAGATGTACTAGCAGCTCCCCACAGTTGAATGGTGAATTTGGTTTGGCTTGGAACAACTTGAAACAGCTTCAATCGAACTTTGCCATTAATGGTGCTTTGCAAAAACAGTCGTGAGAAACAGCCTTACAGTTGGAGAATGATGGTGGAAACAAGCTCACAATGATGCTTGGATGATGAAACAACAAAAGCAAGGTCCAGTTCTTTGAAGTTTCTTCGCAGAAATTGAAAATGGCAAGAAATGAGGTTTTTGAGAGAGTGAGTCGATTCCTTTCTTTCTGTGGCTGCTAGGGCTTTTGCAAGGCAGAAAAAGAACTCTTATATGTCTGTTTAATGTTTAATCCATGTATGCTAATCATGCTTAGTTCAAAATGAAGCAATTTGCTAATATGAGCACTTTGGTCCAAATGGTGGGGTGTGGTGGTAGGAGCACGAATTTGGGCCTTGTAGCAAGTCACAAATGACATTTCAAAACAATTCCAATTGGCCATTCTGATGGAAAATGCTTAATTCAACAATTCAATTTTGCACCACACTTGAAATTTAAACATGATAGTTCAAAAAGGGCCATTTTGATCCATAGAGTTTTGGCACATGAAAGTTACATTTTTGGAAAGAGGAGGTTAAATGTGACTTGTTGGAAAAAACCTCACCAAATTTGGCCAAATGGTTTGAGAGATATGGCCTTTTGAAGTTCAAGAATTTTTGAAAATGAATTGATCATATCTTGCCAACCATACATGGGAATTGAGAGTTCTTGGACTTTTTGGAAATGGGAGAACAAGATCTTCAACTTTCATGTTGGGCAAAAATTCATTTGAAGCTTGTATCATGATGTAAGCTTAAGCTCAAGAAGTTTCCATTTTTGGCAGTTAAAAATTACAGGTCCAGTTTCTATTTTTGGAAATTTCTGATTTTGCTTCAAATTCTTCAATGATGTTGTTTGCCATGATATATGAGGCCTATTGGGACATGAATAAGCTCTCTCAAACCAAATCCATCCATCAAAACCATAAAATCAACCACAGTTGACCAAGTTTGACTTTTTAGGGTTTCTGACTGATTGTGCATGAACTGATGACCTCTGAGCATCCAGTCTTTGACCTAAACACTTCAAATGGATCCCCAAGTCATGTGACCATGTTGGAACAACCCTAGGGCCTTGGCTCAATGGAAAACACACTTGCTTGCTTGGTTGACTGATCTCCTGATCAGTTTGACCTAATTTCTTGACTGGCTTGCACTTGAGGCAAAAGGGACAATGCAATGCTATGCAGTGGACCATGTTATGCTATGACCTAATGTGAGAATGTATGTACAATGATAGGTGCAAATTTGAGGTGCTACACTGTCTGATGAGTAAGAACTCTCCCTGACAGTCCATACTGAAAGCAGAAGTCCTGCATAACACAAAACTGTGACATCTGCATCCAATACTCTCTAGAGTTCTCATCAATCGGAGGAGGCTGAGGTGGCTGTGTCTCTGTAGCAGTCGGCTGAGCCTCCTGGCACGGAGCACTGGTGCTGCCCTCCCTGTCTCGTGGTCGCCTCAGAGGTCGGGGCGGATCATCTGTGACCGTCCTCTCCTTCATCCAATGGGCGTTCAGCGGTGCAGCCGGTCGCAACATCAGTGAATCAGAGAAATCCGAAACACCAGCTTTCTTGCACAGCAGGTAAATCACAATCGCATGGCCTAGGGATTTCTTTGGCGACTGAGCAATCTCATCCATATTAGCAGCGATGATTCGTCCAATATTCACCTGCTTCTTTTGTAGGATCTGATGGAGAAGTAGGGCACGCTCTGATATCAATTCCGACCCGCTCCGATTAGTACTCAAATTGTGATGAATGAAATAAGCCAATGCCTTAGGAATCGGAGCTAGATCAACCACCATAATCTTCGCCGGAGAGATTTTTGAAGTAGGTGCCCAATCATGACCTGGCCTAATCAGTGACTCTTTCATATCATTGTATGGCCAATAGTTTTTGTCAGAACGCTTCAACTCAGCAAACGGGCAAACAGAATCATAGAATTTACATTTCAAGACACTGTTGATAGTTTTCGAATCATATTTGATCACCTTGCCTCTTACCCATGTAGCAAAAGATTCATTCCCTGTTGGGTCTTCTTCATCAGAGGTCACCCGTTGCGCGTTTGCATAAAATTCCCAAATCAAATCCAGCGCAACAGTTTGGATTTTATCATTAAAAAATATTAACTTCTGCTTTTTTAGAAGATTGGTGACTTCTGGATATGTTTCATTTTGATACATC
The DNA here is from genome assembly GCF_024323335.1 of Lathyrus oleraceus. Classification (NCBI taxonomy): domain Eukaryota; kingdom Viridiplantae; phylum Streptophyta; class Magnoliopsida; order Fabales; family Fabaceae; genus Lathyrus; species Lathyrus oleraceus. The sequence goes on along the minus strand of NC_066582.1, from coordinate 438,916,512 downwards.
CAATGCTTCTCTTCAACCATATTTCGGCTCTTGATCTGATCATATCTTTCTTCATGGTAGGAGGTACGGAATATCTTGACCTCTTTTGGTGATTGAGACATTGTAGGATCTGTAGACTGAATGAAAGAGAAGAAAACAGAGAAAAATCAAAGCAATACGCACAAAACACGTAACGAAAACAGTGAGAAAATGAAGCCCGTACGGACAAAAACTATATAAGCATGCCCACAAAATGATACGCGTATGATACACAGCCAATACGCGTATCTGGCTCCCATACGCGTATTAATCTGCCTTACGCGTATGATACGTTGCTTAAACCAGTGCAAAAAGTGATTTGCGTAACAGATCACGTATCAGAATGTGATACGCGTATTGACTGGTCCATTACGCGTATCATACGCGTCTTCTTCTCTGGTACGCGTATCATACGCGTTTCACCAAAGGAGCGTAATATTGTGGTCCAATACGTGTATCATGAGGTCCATACGCGTATTGGCAGTTTTTCATTTTCATTTTCATTTTTTTTCTTTTAAAAAATTTGACTCGGCAAAAATAAAATAACAAAACCAATCAAACCTCCCTTGGGTTGCCTCCCAAGCAGCGCTTCGTTTAACGTCGCATGGCTCGACGGGACACCTCATACTCAGATGAGTTTAACAGTTTCAATTGGTCTCCCTTCACCGGGATTGTATGGTTTCAACCTTTGACCATTAACTTTGAAGGTGTCGCCATTCTTCTCATTTTTAAGCTTTATTGCTCCATGAGGAAGTACTTTGTTAATGACGAACAGTCCAGACCATCTTGACCTCAATTTCCCTTGGAACAGCTTCAACCTGGAATTAAACAACAGTACGAGTTGTCCCTCCCGAAATTCCCTCTTCTGGATCTTTTGATCATGCCATTTTTTTGTTTGTTCTTTGTAAATTTTGGCATTTTCATAAGCTTGATTCCTGAATTCTTCCAACTCATGAAGTTGAAGAATTCGGGACTCACCAGCTTTGAAAAGATCACAGTTAAGGAATTTGGAGGCCCAGAAGGCTCTGTGCTCGAGTTCGAGTGGTAAATGACAAGCCTTACCGTAAACTAGTTGATAGGGGGACATACCTATTGGTGTTTTAAATGCAGTCCTGTATGCCCACAATGCATCATCCAGCTTTACTGACCAATCTTTCCGAGAAGCACTTACCGTCTTTTCTAAGATCTGCTTTATTTGACGGTTGGATACTTCCACTTGCCCACTCGTCTGGGGGTGATATGGTGTGGCTATCTTATGTTTGACATTATACTTCTTCAACAGATTCTCCAAGAGTTTATTTATAAAATGCGTACCTTGGTCACTAATTAAAGCCCGTGGTACCCCAAACCTAGAGAAGATGTTATGCCTCAAGAACTTCACCACCACTTTAGCATCATTTATTGGTAATGCCACAACCTCTACCCACTTTGACACATAATCGACCGCAACCAATATGTAATTCTTACCAGATGATGACGGAAACGGTCCCATAAAATCAATACCCCAAACATCAAACAGCTCCACTTCTAGCATGGAGTTTTGCGGCATCTGATTCCGCTTTGTAATGTTACCTATTCGTTGGCACCTATCACATTCTCGGACTATAGAATTTGCATCCTTGAATAGCGACGGCCAATACAAACCCGATTGGAGGACTTTTGCTGCAGTTCTATCTCCACTGAAATGTCCACCATACTCCGAATTATGACAAGCTTTCAGAATGTCGGCTTGCTCTCTTTCTGGAACACATCTTCTGATCAAACCATCCACTCCCTTTTTATAGAGAAATGGGTCATCCCATAGGTATAACCTGCAATCATAAAGAAACTTTTTCTTTTGGTGAGAATTAAAGTCATCAGGTATAACCCCACCTACCACATAGTTCGCATAGTCAGCAAACCATGGTATCTCCTGAACAGCAAGTATTTGCTCATCAGCGAATGTGTCCTGAATAGGATGTTCTTCCTCAGTTTCTTTGATTGGGGACATGCGAGATAAGTGGTCTGCAACCGTGTTCTCGCACCCCTTTTTGTCTTTGATTTCCAAATCAAACTCCTGAAGGAGGAGGATCCATCTCAAAAGTCTCGGCTTTGATTCCTGTTTAGCAAACAAATACTTTAAAGCAGCATGATCAGTATACACAATGACTTTTGAACCAAGCAAATATGATCTAAATTTGTCAAAAGCATAAACCACGGCCAACAACTCCTTTTCGGTAGTTGCATAATTCATTTGGGCCGGGTTAAGGACATGACTAGCATAATAAATCACATGCAATAATTTGTCCTTTCTCTGTCCTAGGACAGCCCCCACAGCAAGGTCACTTGCATCACACATTATTTCGAAAGGCAAGGACCAATCAGGGGCGATTACAACAGGCGCACTGCTCAACTTACTCTTTAACGTTTCGAAAGCTACCATGCAGTTTTTATCAAAATTAAATTGCTTGTCCTTGACTAGCAGATCAGTCAATGGTTTGGCAACTTTTGAGAAGTCTCTGATAAACCTGCGATAAAAACCTGCAAGGCCCAAAAAACTCCTTATCCCTTTTTCATTCACCGGAGGTGGGAGGTTAGCTATCACCTTCACTTTGGCTTTGTCCACTTCAATTCCTTTGTGGGAAATTTTGTGTCCTAGCACAATTCCTTCCTGCACCATGAAATGACATTTCTCCCAATTGAGAATAAGGTTAGTTTCCTGACATCTTTGCAAAACAAGAGACAAGTTAGCTAAACAATTATCAAAAGAAGAACCAAACACAGAGAAATCATCCATAAACACCTCCATATACTTTTCAAGCATGTCGGAGAATATAGATGTCATACACCTCTGAAAAGTAGCTGGGGCATTGCATAGCCCAAATGGCATCCGTCTGTAGGCGAAAATACCATAAGGACATGTAAATGCAGTTTTTTCCTCATCTTCCGGGGCTACAGCAATTTGATTGTATCCCGAATATCCATCTAGAAAGCAATAATACTCATGACCTACAAGTCTTTCTAACATTTGATCAATAAAAGGGAGAGGAAAATGATCCTTTCTTGTTGCAGTGTTCAGTCTTCTGTAATCGATGCATACTCGCCACCCTGTCACTGTGCGAGTTGGGATCAGTTCATTCTTTTCATTTAAAATTACTGCGGTTCCTCCTTTCTTTGGTACCACATGCACTGGACTCACCCACGAGCTGTCAGAAATGGGGTAAATCATTCCCGAATCTAACAACTTTACAACCTCTTTCCTTACCACTTCTTTCATTGTTGGGTTTAACCTCCTTTGTGGTTGTACTACTGGTTTCTGATTATCCTCCATCAGTATCTTATGCATGCATACTGTGGGGCTAATACCTTTTAAATCCTCAATAGTCCACCCAATAGCACTTTTATGTTTCTTTAGTACCTGTATCAACTTTTCCTCATCTATGGCATTTAGCTCAGAACTGATAATAGTAGGATAATTTGTTTCAGATCCTAGAATGACATATTTAAGGTTTACAGGTAATTGTTTTAATTCAAAATTTATACCTGGTTTACTTACCTTTTCATTTTCGAATTCTGGTGAAGATCTCAGATCCTCCCACCGGCATGGTTTGGATTTCATCCAAAGAGGTTGTGTATCCAGCATGGCAAGCACTTCTTTTTCTTTTTCATCATCATTCTCTTCAATCTCTCTGACCGACAGACTAAGAACTCTTTCCAATGGTAATTCAGGAAACTTTCTTTGCATTGTGCTAGTTACCATTTGATCAATTACTTCCACAGAGTGGTTTGTACACATATCCTCTTTATGTTTCATAGTATCTCGGACATCAATTCTGAGCTCTTCATCATATACCTTTAGGGTCAAGGTACCTCCTTCAATGTCTATCATGCATCTACCTGTTTCTAAGAAAGGTCTGCCCAGAATCAGAGGTATCTCTTCATCTTCTGGCATTTCCAAAATTACAAAATCAACAGGAAAAAAAATTTATCAACTTTGACCAGAACATCCTCAACTACCCCAAAAGGTCTCTTCACTGAGTGGTCAGCAAATTGAAGTGTCATTCTGGTATCTTGAACATTTCCAATTCCTAGCTTCCTGTAAATAGACAAAGGCATAAGGCTAACACTAGCCCCCAAATCAATCAGTGCCCTTTTAAAAGACATGTCTCCAATGGTACACGGGATGGTCACAAAACCTCTATTTGGCTTCTTTACTGGAATCTTCATACCCTGCAAAATAGCACTACAAGTTTCAGTTAGTATAACAGGGTCAGTGTCAGTGGTGCGCTTCTTGGAGATGATGTCTTTCATGAATTTCGCATAGATAGGCATCTGCTCGAGTGCCTCAGAGAATGGAATATTGATTTCTAATTTCCTGAACAACTCCATGAATTTCTGGAAATTTTTATCATCTTGCTTCTTCTTTTTGTTTCTTTGTGGGAATGGAAGCTTAATGATGGGTTTTGGTTCAGGTAGCTTTTCTTGTACCACCGGTTGTGTCACACTTTCTTCCTCAGGTGGTGTCTTGTTTTCTAAGATTTCCAGGTCCACTTCACACAATTTATCTTCTTCTTCATCCTTCTTCTTAAGATCTTCAACAGATTTTCCGCTTCTTGTTGTTACCGCACTCACATTATTGTGCTCCCTCGGATTTGTCACTGTTGCACTAGGTAATGCGCCTGGTATTTGGGAATTTGTTATCTGTTGTGCTATCTGACCCAATTGAATCTCCAGATTTTTAATGGATGCATTGGTGCTCTTCTGATTATTCCTGGTTTCTTCCTGAAATTGCATACCCTGAGTTGCCATCTTCTCTATAGCAATCTCCCAATCCGCTTTCTTAGGTACTTGTTGCTGATAATGTTGTTGTTGCGGCGGATATTGTGGTTGGTAAGGTGGTTGTTGTTGTGGAGGTCCTTGCTTCTGAATATTACCTTGCTGATCTTTCCAAGAGAAATTAGGATGATTTTTCCACCCCGGATTATATGTATTTGAGTAGGGATTATTCTGCCTCAGGTAATTTATAGCTTGCACTTGTTCTGCGGTTGCAACACAATGCATGGCAAAGTGTGGTCCACTACAAATCTCATAAATCATGGTTGGAATCGGTTGAACTTGAGCAACAATCTGGGTACCTAAATTCATAGCTTTCAATCTTCTTTCAACCTCAGCAGCAATCTGGTCTTCCATTTTCACTACCTGATTTGCTAATTTCAAGTCAATTTTTCCCTCCGGCTGATTCACAGTACGGTCATATAATTCCAAATGCTCATTCGTTGCAATAGCTTCGATGATCTTTTTGATACCGGTTGCTGTTGAAAAATTAGATGAGCCACCAGCAGCTGTATCAATGAGTTGCTTAGTTCTCATCTTCAGCCCGTTTACAAAATTCTGCATTTGTTCAGTTTCATCCAGATTATGTGTAGGACATGCAACTAAACATCTCTTGAATCTTTTGTATGCATCTCCAAGTGTCTCTCCGTCTTTCTGTTTAAAATTCACAATGTCATACCTCTTACGGATATACACAGAAGCAGGAAAATACTCGTTCAAGAATGTTATTTCCATTTGTTGCCAAGTAGTAATGCTTCCTGCGGGTAGGGAATAGAACCATTCCTCAGCGTCCTCAGATAACGTGAATGGGAACATGACCAATCTCTTTGCCTCTTCAGAATGCCCATCAATTTTTAATGATGTAGTCATAGTCAGAAACCTCTGCAGATGCTTGTTTGCATCCTCATTGATCTTTCCTGCAAAAGGTTTGCTTTCTAACTGGCGGATAGTTGAGGGGTGTAACTGGAAGTGAGCAACATTAACAGGTTGGTTAACAATGGTCAACCGCACTGCTGGGTTATTCTGTCTGCCATAGTCACCTAAAAGTCTTTCCGTTGGGGGTGGGTCTGCAGCCATATTTACAGTGTCTGGATGTGAATCTGTGTCTGACTCAGATTTTTCGGAGTGAACAGAGACTGGTGTGCCAGGTGTGACCGGTTCTTCGGTGTCAGAGTTTGCCAGTTTCTTTCTTCTAGCTTCTCTGAGCTTTGCGCGCAATGTTCTCTCTAGTTCTGCGTCAAAATGAAAATCAGCTGAGGCCTTACCTCGCATACACAGATTAGACAGAAGTTAGTTATAATAATAATGAAAATAAAATTAACAATAAATAAAATTTTGGATGCAGAGCAACAAAATTCTAATTGAAAATAAATTAATAAACTCTACTATCTTTGGCAGTCCCCGGCAACGGCGCCAAAAACTTGATGGGAAAATAGCAAGTGTACTATTTTTCTCACTGTAGTAATAAAAGGGAAATTCCCCGTTTGTCGATCTCAAGGACTGCTTGACGACACAGAGTTTATAGATTGTTTCAATTAGACAAAAGCCTTTGGTTTTTGTGTTGTGATTAATTATACTACCAATTGCAAATAAATAAAACAAGTAAAAAGGTTGAACGAGATACAAATGAGAGAAGATTGCTAGGGTTCGGTGAATGAAACTTCCTGTAACAGATATAATTTATGAAGGTTTAGACAATATTCCTGTCCAATTAATTCCGGTCCTCAAGGTTATCTATTCCTAATTCCTTAGTGAAAAGACCTTTGATTATGTAACCTAATTACTATGTCCATAAATAATTAAGTTCATACTCAAGCATTCAAATATCCAGAATTACCGGTCAGATAGAAAATCCCTAGTCCTAGGTTATTTTTACTATCCAAAGTTCTTATCCAGATCAATGAATAATCGCTGTCCAGCTTAAACTATTCATATTAATCATCATTCGTTGGTCCGACGAATAAAGCATAAAGAACAGTAATAAGAACAAATCAATGGAAAAGAAGAAGTAGTCAATACATTCATAAACATCAAATCTGTCACATTCAGAATCAGGGTCACCCCCCTAGCAATGGGGGGTTTAGCTACTCATAATCGAAATAAAAACAAAGATTAACATTGTTGTCATTACAGAATTTCGTGAGGAATCAATCTTCAATCGTCGGAAAACTCTTGAACATATGAATCCTCTGATAATCGTAGAGTCTCCAGCTCTCAAAACGCGTCTTTTTTCTCTCCAAAATCGTCCAACCCCTGGAAAATCGTGTTCTGCCCTCTAAATAGCTATTCAGTTGGACTTTTCCTGATTTTATGCTCCATACGCGTATTGCCCAGTCTCATACGCGTACTGCACGTAAGACAACCTCTGATACGCGTATTGCCCAGGCTGGTACGCGTATTGCCCAGGCTGGTACGCGTACTGCCCAGTCCCATACGCGTATCACCAGAGGCTTGCTATTTTGCTTGATTTTCCATCCCTCTGGTCATATACGTATGCTACGCGTACTGGGCAGGTCCATACGCGTATCATGTAAGGCCATACGTGTATGGACAGCAGGTTCTCCAAAATTTGATTTTTTTCTTCCGTTTTCTTGCTCGGGCTCAATTTCGCATCTGACGTTTGATTCCCTGAGCTTCCAAACTAGTTTTTTACCTGCTAACATACCCAAAAGTGTAAAATATCCTCAAGAAACTCATAAGTAACAACACACTTAATATTATAGAATTGAGCTTATATCTAACTAAAAATGCTTCAATTTACACAGTTTACCTGACTTATTTACGGTTAAATAGTGGAATGTCTAGCATAAATGGTGACTGATCACTCATGCATCATATGAGTTATGTCAAGAGGCATGTCTGCTAGTTCAGAGAAGGGACTAGTGGCTTATTCCAAGCTCAGAGAGGGGGCTTAGAGCTCAGAGATGGGGCTCGTGGGTTCAGAGAGGGGACTCGGTTCTAGAGAGAACCAAATATTGAGTTGATACCACATGCATATGCATAAAGTTTCATTAGTAGAATTGCATTGCATAATGAGTTATATGCATATTTATTGAGTTGTGATAGGTTGATGAGTATGGGGGTGAGAATGTATTATGGTATACTGTGAATATCATTTTGTAGAATGTGTTGTATTTGATATCTTACCTTGTAGTATATGACTGTTATTATTGTTTGTGATTTCTCACCATTTTATTATTGATGTGGCATGCGCTCATCTTCAGAGTACAGATAGAAAAGTAACTGAGTAACTATTTAGAGTTGGAGGAAGGCATGAGGTTGTTTCTTCATTTTTCTTTTCGTGTTTTAGTTTATGTGTTATGATATGTAACATTGGAGAACATTTATGAGTTCTTTTATTCTTTCTTTAGAGAGTTAATGTACACTCTCATGTTTGGTATTTTGATGTTTTGAAGAGACTTCATTTATAAGTTTGATTATGCTATAAAGTGTATTTGGAGTTTAAATGATTTAATTTTTGCATGCTTTATTATGAGAAATTCTGTTATGATGATATCCTAAGTGAATGTGAGCATGCGATGGCACCCTGAATGAAGGTGTTGATTGTTGTTTTATTTGATAAAGTGTTACAGGAAATGTATGTTTAGAAAAGAGAATATGTGACATCCTATTTGTTTGTGTGAATACTCTGATTTACTGTATATTTATGCGTAACAAAAATAGGGTGTTACAGAAAACCTGGATGTTGGCCTAAGTTTAGGGATGTAAGCGGATCAGAAAAAACCAATTAAATTGATGATTTAAACCAAACCAAACTGAAATAAAACTGATTATCTCTGGTTTGGTTCTAAAACCAAACCAAACCAATGAAAACGGATGTGGTTTTGTTTCGTTCTCAGTTTTAGTTTTTAGGAGCCTCCAAACCAATGGATATAATTATGCTTTAAATCTTTTATTCCACCCATCATTAAATCCATATTTTGTATCGGTCCAACCATTCTCCATCTTTGTTTACACTTTATTCCTTTCAGCAAAACACACATCTATAATCAAACTCCAAAACATAGAAAGTAGAAATCATAAGTCGCAAAAACTTGCTTTCACTGAGCTCCTGCCCTCGCAACCCGTCATAAATGTTGCTCTCTCTATCGTCATTCTGATATATTATGGTCTCCTTCTTCATGTTCAAGTTCTCTTCGTCAATTTTCATTTTTTTTACCTTTTTTGTTTCTTCTTCAACAAAATTCCTTCTAGTATTATTACAAAATAGTTTTGATATGTGTTTGAGGGCATTGTCTATCTTGGGAGACATGTATAGGTCTCTCTCCGTGCGAGACCAAGATTCAATTTTTTTTCATTTTTCAACCATTTAGTGGGGGTTATTTTACGAAGGTTTTAAACTACTATAGTACGTAGTATTGTTTACCTGTACAATTTGTTATGGAGGTCAATAACACCCGTTATTTCAAAGCTTTTTTTTGGACTGCAGCAATTTAAAACCCCTGTAAAATAAACCCCGCTAAATGGTTGAAAAATGAAAAAAATGGAATCTTCGTATCGCACAGTGAGATGCCTATATAGTGCTCTCATGGTAGACAACGTTGTGTTTAAGGTGTGAAACATGTTAATTGATACATTTTTTATTGTGTTTTATTTTTTAAGTTTTCAAATCTCTTTCCAACCTTCTGATGCCAAGTGTCAACATTTATATTTGATAGTGAAATTATTTCATGATGCAATGAAAATCGTGTCTCTGTTTCGTATAAATTAAGAGCAACTTGTAATTTGATTGAAAAAATAGAGCATGAAATAAATTACATGAAATATATTATTTTAAAAAAATAAAAGCATAAAATACACCAAAAAATAAGATAGTGGAGAATACACCGATGAAAATAAAGTTTGAAAAAACATTGTAAACTGATTAACCGAACCAAACTGGTTAGTTTGGTCTGGTTCAATTTTTAAAAATATTAAAAACCAAACCAAAATGATTGAGATATCATCGGTTTATAATTTTTCTTCGACCAAAAACTGATCCAAACCGATCTGATTAAACCCTTACCTACGTTTACCTGGGCCATTCCATTTTCAAGCGTTTCGACTTGCCTAACATTTGATATTTGAGGGGGTTGGTCAATATTGAACCTGAGGGGTGCCAAAAAAATCAATTATTCGACCTATTTGATTGGCCAACAACTCATATGTTTGGTTAGTATTTGTAATCAAAGGATTGAATATTGTACCCATCCGTTGGGTCAACATATAAACCATTTCAAGATTGCTTTCATCCATTTTCTGCCTCATAGTCATCATAGATGTCATATTTAATGATGGCGTCACTTGAGGGATATAACATATCTCTTCTGGCCGAACCATATTGTTTATAGTTGAAGTAGAGGAGTTATGTTGATTATATGATGGGTCAATAGGAATTGCATTGTCACTATATGTCGACATGTTAGTGTGAAAGCCAACCATAATCGACGTTGTCATGTCATAAGGATTGAAACTAAATGCCTTAGTACATAAGGCACTAAAAGTGAAAGTGAGTTGTGGCACAAGAGATTGGGACATCGTAATATCAGAAGCTTAGGGCATCTGAATTCTAAGAAGCTGGTATATGACATTCCCGAGATTGTGAAGCCTGAGAAGTCATGTGAGATATGCATGAAAGGCAAGCAACCTAGACTTCCATTTCCATCAGAACTAGCCTCAAAAGCAAATCATGTTTTGGGAATAGTACATTCTGATGTTTGTGGACCATTTGAAGTACTTTCACTTGAAGGAAACAAATACTTTATGTCATTTGTGGATGAGTTCACAAGAATGACATGGGTAACATTCATCAAGTTTAAGCATGAGGTGTTCGCTGAGTTTCAGAAGTTCAATGTGAAGGCTGAAAAACAGAGTGGTCAGAAGCTGAAAGTTCTCATAACTGATGGTGGGGGTGAGTATAACTCTACAGAGTTCAAAAAGTTCTGTGAGGAGAATGAAATTGAGCATGAGGTGACTACTTCATACACTCCTCAACACAATAGTCTTGCTGAAAGAAGAAACTGGACTTTGCTTGATACAACAAGGAGCATGTTGAAGGAGAAAAATCTTCCTTATACCTTGTGGGGAGAAGTTATTTCCACTACAGCATATGTGCTCAATAGGTATCCAATAAAGAAGCTGAAGGAAACTATTCCTTTTGAGAAGTGGACTGGTGATAAGCAAAGTGTGAGTCATTGCAGGGTATTTGGTTCAGTTTGTTACAAACATGTTCCATGTGTTACTAGATATATGTTGGATGATAGAAGAAAAGTAATGTTGTTGATTAGGTACCATATCATAGGTGTGTATAAGCTTTATTGTCCAGTCAGTAATAAGGTTGAAGTCAGCAAAGACGTCATTGTGAAGGAATCAGAAGCGTGGGATTGGAATAAGTCTCAATCCAACTCTGGTGTAGTGCCAACACCAGAGTTAACTTCGGAAGATACTTTAGAATCTGAAGGTTCTGAAGATGAGTCAGAATGAGAAGATGATTTTGAAGTTGTCTTTGAAGGTGAGTCTGACTCTGAAGATGAATCTAATTTTGATCCAGATTTTGATAATGATCCAGACTCTGGTGGTTAAGACTCTGGAGGAGGTCAAACTTCTGAAGGTGGAGCTTCTGAAGGTGATCCAACTTCTAGAGATGGTCAAGCATCTGATATTGTTCCAGCAACTAAAGAATATTTTAAACAAGTTCAGAGGCCACAAAGAATCATACAAATACCAAGGAGATTCATAGAGTTTGACATGTTGCAAGATACTGAGATAGACCCTGAGAGAGAAGTTACTCAGTGTTCCATGTCAGTAGACTTTGAACCAGTTAGTACTGAAGAAGCTCTCAAGAAGAAAGTATGGTTGAAGACCATGGAAGAAGAACTTAAGGCTATAGAAAGAAACAAGACTTGGGAGTTGACTGAGCTTCTAAAGGAGAATAAAGCCATCAGCGTCATATGGATTTTCAAGGTGAAGTTAAACCCAGATGGATCAATTGAAAAACACAAAGCAAGGTTAGTAGCAAGAGAATTTCTACAAAAACTTGGGTTAAATTACTTTGAAGTGTTTGCACTTGTAGCTAGACATGAAACAATCAGATCAGTGATTGTTATAGCTGTAAATAGGAATTGGCCTCTGATACATTTGGATATGAAATTTGTCTTTATGAATGGTTCATTGCAAGAAGAGGTATATGTGTCACAACCTCCTGGATTTATAAAAAAAGAATCGGGAAGGGATGGTGTACATGTTACATAAAGTGTTGTATGGACTAAAACAAGCTCCTAAAGCTTGGAATATGAACATTGGTTCATTTTTCAAGCTCCAAGGATTCAAAAAGTGTGAGATAGAGTATGGCGTTTATGTTCAGCATACTTCTAAAGGCAATATGATTTGGGTGTGTCTCTATGTTGATGACATATTGCTGACAGGAAGTTGTTCATATGAGATAATGAAGTTCAAAAAGATGATTATGAATGAGTTTGAGATGAGTGATCTGGGAAATATGGTATATTTTTTAGGGATGGAGATTATGTACTCTGAGAAGGGTATCATTTTGCATCAGTTGAAGTATGAACTTGAACTTTTGAAGAAATTCGATCTGACAAATTGCAAGACTACAATCACACCTGCCGAAACGAATCGCAAGTTAGATTTTGATGTTGAGGGTGACGATGTAGATGCTACAACTTTTAAATTGTTGGTTAGCTCATTGAGGTATTTGTGTAACACGAGACCTGGTATTTGTTATGCAGTTGAAATGATGAGTAGGTTTATGAACAAACCAAAGTGGTCACACCAAGCTACTGTTAGGCATTAAAGGGACTCAGGGGTATGGAATTTTGTTTCCTTCTGGTGTTAAATCTGATTAAAAGTTGATATGTTATTCAGACTATAATTAGTGTGGAGAAAGAGTTGAAAGAATAAGTACTTCTGGATATTTTTTAGATATCTCTGGGAGGTCTTATCTCTTGGTGCTCCAAGAAGCAACCAGTCGTTGCATTATCAACCTGTGAAGCTGAGTATATTGCATGTGCTTTGTTTGCGTATCAAGCTATTTGGCTTATCAATTTGTTGCAGAATCTAAAGATCAAAGTGAACAAGCCTGTGAAGCTAATGATTGACAACAAATCAACCATAAGCCTTGCCAAAAATCCAGTGTTGCATGGAAGAAGCAAGCATATTGACACGAAGTTTTATTTTCTGAGGAATCATGTTCATAATGGAGTGCTAGAAGTTGTGCACTGTAGTACTCAGAAGCAACTTGCAAATGTGCTAACTAAAGTTGTGAAAATTGAACATTTTATCCACCTAAAGGTGTTGTAGAGTTTAGTTAGCTGAATATGAATTAAGGGATGGTGTTAGAAGTGATTCATATTCATAAGTAGTGTTCTGACTCAGAAGCATAAGCTTCTGAGGTTGACGTTCCAAAAGTGTGTGTTTTAGCTTTAGGGTTTCTTGTTTAGTTTTGTTAAGCTTAACCTAACTAGTGTGGGTTAGCATTTTGCCTATGCGACATTTTTGTTTGTGTATATAAATCAAACGTGTAACAAAATTTCATAATCAACAAAGTTTCTCTTTAAAGTTAGGCCTATGAAGGCCCACATTGAGGCCACTCTGGACCAAGATTTGTTCGGCCATGCTTGTTATGTTATTATGCCTCATAGCCATCATAGAAGTGGTATTCAAAGATGGTGTTGTCTGAGGGATATAGCCTATCCCACCAAGGCGACTCATGTTATCAATGGTCGACGCAAAGGCATTCCGAGGGTTATACAATAGTGTTGTTGCCACTGCATTGTCACTATACGTAGACATGTTTGTAGCCATCCATCATCGATGTCGGCATGTCATACGAGTAATCCATGTTATTCATTGGCATAGAAAAACCAAACAAAGACCTTACAACCGTAGGGTTAAATAAGGCATTTCCTGACTGTGGTGGGGGGATTACCCCTTACGATGGTACTGGTACTACTAGCGTCGATGGTGTCACGGAGCAGTTGTCCTAACAGGTGTTGACACAACTGCGTCATCAACCGTCGATCTGATAGGTTGCTCTACCATATTTTGGGGATTGCTTTGTGCATTATTTCTATCTATAGAATGACGTGTCATTTTTGGCAAAGACTTTCCACTCCTTAAACGCATGCAAACAACCTAAAAATATTTATGAATAGAGAACAAGTTCTAATAGAAAAACTATGAACACTTATGCAAACTAGATAATTAAGCACAGGTCCCACCAGGTGTGTCAATTTGTTTACGATGAAATTTTACAAACAACCGCTAATCTCTTATTTGAAGGTTACATGCATGATCGAATAGTGAATCTTAAGACACTATGCTAAAATTCTTAATTTGTAATTTACTCTTAGGAAATGACTCTATCTCGACTTGGGCGAAATGGTCGTGTTAGCAGTGTAAAAAGTGTAGTTTCGACAGGAATAAAGTAAACTACTGTAATAAAGCAAAAGTAAAGGGAAAATGATGAATGATGCATAAACGAAAATAATTATATGGAAAAGGATAAATTGAATTTGAAAGACTTTAACATTAAAGTGAAAATTGGTGTTTCATGTTCCATACATTCTCTCAGTAAAGACTTTTTTCTCTTAACATTGTTACTTTGAGTGTAAATGAGATTTTGTAGTAAAAGTGACATCTTTAGTTTTAGAAATGAAATCCCTATATATACTAGTAAGAAATTACTGCTCTCAATGTTCAGATCCTTAACTTTTGCAGCGTAAACTGTAACACCCTTCTAAAATACCCCAAATATTTCAATTAAAATAGCAACATATCAATCAGAGTAATTATGCCCCGAAGGGTGTCACACAATCATTTCACAACCATCATCAGAATATCCTGTCATGCTCATTTATTTAATCCAAATTATAAAGTATCTGCATAATACGCAGCGGATAAAATCAATTCAATTATTCACATCATGTAACATATTACATGCAAAATGGTTCACAACCAATCAATAAAATATTCAAACATCCCTTCCCGATGTTACATCTATCAGAGCATGACCCACTAGGAGACTACACTAGACTCCAAGCACTAGCTCCTATTCAACTCACTGCTCGTTACCTGAAAAATAGGTGTAAGGGTGAGTTCCTCAATCAATATAATAAGCATTATACAACATTATGTAATGTTAAGTAACTAACGCATCAAATCACTCTAACCAGACTACACACTCAATAACGGCAGTATCAATTCAAACATCATATTCAATACCAATACAACTCATATTCATACTCAATATCAATACAAACACACGTATAATATTGGAATACATCCATTCATATTATACGCCATACACATATTATGCAATGAGACTCCATGCATGCGGTACCGACTATTTGTGAACATATAGTTCACCTCACCGTCCAAATCCAGGCACGGCTACCAAGTCCAACTAGTCCCACTCATTTGAGACCTAGTGACTCACTCACTAATTCCTCACAATGGGAATTAGCTACCACCATAAAGGCCATAATATGCATGCTAATCACCTAGCCATGCTACATCATCAACAACAATTCAAGAATAGACATATGCTCACACTCTAAGCCATAAAACAGTCTATTCACAAGTGCACACATAACTGATACATTCACAGCATCATGCATACCATCACACATCATCAGTATATTATCACATAAGCATATCATATCATGCCACACAATCAAAAACAGTATTAGCACACTCTACTAATGCCTATACTACTCAAGACCCAACAAAACAACAACAACATTACCACGATATCACATCTGGGAGTTTAAAACGCGAAATCTGCCCTTCAAACTGATATGGCGAACGCCATTAGGCTAATGGCGAACGCCATTAGCGTTACACGCTCTCATTCTGGAAAAACTGTCTGTCAAACTGATATGGCGAACGCCATTAGGCTAATGGCGAACGCCATTAGCGTTAAACGCTCTTATTCTGAAAAAAAACCCAAACGGCGAACGCCGAAGGCATAATGGCGAACGTCATTTGGCTGTTATGTGCATAGATGTTAAATTTCTACGAATTCCCTTTCAATTATCATCTAATTTCATTCATCCACTGGCTGTTATGTGCATAGATGTTAAATTTCTACGAATTCCCTTTCAATTATCATCTAATTTCATTCATCCACTGGCTCACAAATTCATCATACAACAATCCAATCAGAGATAAAACAATGGTTATCACTACCCAGTACATATTATCATATAATACCCTTTAACCGATGATAAACCCCCCTTACCTGAGTTAATCCGGCAAATCTCAAGCTTCAAGCTCTTCTCTTCTCCAACCTTCTTCCTCTTGCTCTGCCTTTGCCCTTTTCCTCTTTCACGATCGCTTCTCTGTTTTTCACGTAAAAACCTTTTTACTCCAAAATGGGACTTTTTCCTTAATTCCAACTTATATATATTTTCCAATAAATAATTATCCCAATAATTATTATTCCAAAATAATAGTAATAATAATCCCAAATTTCAATTATTCAATTAAATTAATAAAAAAAATATTAATTTAAATTAAATAATTATCTTATTTTAATTGGGGTGTTACAACTCTCCCCCACTAAAAGAGTTTTCGTCCTCGAAAACATACCTCAAGCGAACAACTCCGGATAAGACTCCTTCATCTGACTCTCAAGTTCCCAGGTCACATTGCCACCTGCTGGTCCTCCCCAAGCTACCTTCACCAATGCAATCTCTTTACCCCGCAACTGCTTCAACTCTCGATCCTCGATCCTCATAGGTGATGCTTCAACAGTCAGGTCATCTCTCACCTGTACATCATCTATTTGGACTACATGCGACGGATCATGAATGTATCTCCTCAACTGAGACACATGAAAAACATCATGCAAATTCGCAAGCGACGGCGGTAAAGCGATACGATAGGCTACCTCTCCTATCCTTTCTAAAATCTGATAGGGACCAATAAATCGAGGTGTCAACTTCTTTGACTTCAAAGCTCGACCAACACCAGTTATCGGAGTAACACGAAGAAACACATGATCTCCCTCTTGGAACTCAAGTGCCTTCCTCCTCTTATCATGATAACTCTTCAGTCGACTCTGAGCAATTCTCATCTTCTCCTGAATCATCTTAATCTTGTCCGTAGTTTGTTGAACAATCTCCGGTCCAACCACAACACTCTCACCGGACTCATACCAACATAAAGGTGTCCGACATCTCCTACCATACAAAGCTTCAAACGGTGCCATACCAATACTCGAATGAAAACTATTGTTGTAGGTAAACTCAATCAACGGTAAATAACAATCCCACGCACCTCTCTTTTCTAAAACACAAGCTCTCAAAAGATCCTCTAGTGACTGAATCGTCCTCTCCGTCTGACCATCAGTCTGCGGATGATATGCAGAACTCAATCTCAGCTTAGTTCCCAAAGCCTTCTGCAAACCTTCCCAAAACTTCGATGTAAATCTAGGATCTCTGTCCGAAACAATACTCGACGGACTACCATGCAAACTTACAATCTTCTCAATATACAACTCGGCTAATCTCTCTAACGGATAATCCATTCTGATCGGAATGAAATGAGCCGATTTGTCAATCTATCAACAATCACCCAAATAGCCTCAAAATTCTTATTTGTCCTCGGCAACCCAGAAACAAAATCCATACTGATACTATCCCACTTCCACTCTGGAATAGCCAACGGTTGCATTAGCCCAGACGGCTTCTGATGCTCAATCTTTGACTTCTGACAAGTCAAACAAGAATAAACAAAACTCGCGATTTCTCTTTTCATTCTCGGCCACCAAAATAACCTTTTCAAATCATGATACATCTTCGTAGCTCCAGGATGAATACTCAGGCCACTACGATGTCCTTCCTCAAGAATACTCTTCTTAAATTCGATAACATCCGGAATACACACCCGATTACTAAATTTCAAAACACCATTCTTATCAATTCTGAATTCACCACCTTGACCTTGATTCACTAGAGTCAACTTATCAACCAAAAGCACATCGGATTTCTGACCCTTTCTAATCTCATCCAGAATACCACTCGTTAACTTCAACATTCCCAATTTAACACTATTGTGAGTACTCTCATACACCAAACTCAAGTCTCTAAACTGCTCAATTAAATCCAATTCCTTAACCATTAACATAGACATATTCAATGATTTCCGACTCAACGCATCAGCCACTACGTTTTCTTTACCCGGATGGTAGTTCAAACCAAAGTCATAATCCTCCAGAACTCCAACCATCTCCTCTGTCTCATATTCAGCTCTTTCTGATCAAACAAATACTTTAAACTTTTATGGTCACTGAAAACCTCGAATCTTGACCCGTACAAGTAATGCCTCCACAACTTCAGAACAAAAACCACAGCTGCCAACTCTAAATCGTGCGTCGGATAGTTCCTCTCATGAACCCTCAGTTGTCTCGAAGCATAAGCTATAACCTGCTTATTCTGCATCAACACACCACCCAAACCCAACAATGACGCATCACAGAAACCTCAATGGTTCCGACGGACTCGGTAATATCAGAATAGGAGCAGTAGTCAACCTTCTCTTTAACTCTTGGAAACCTTCTTCACATTTGAGTCCCAAACAAACGCTTGCCCCTTTCTAGTCAACATTGTCAACGGTAACGCCAACTTAGAAAATCCCTCAATGAACTTCCTATAATAACCAGCCAAACCAAGGAAACTTCGAATCTCAGCAACAGACTTCGGAGCTTCCCACTGAGATACCGCTTCTATCTTAGAAGGATCAACAGCAACACCACCTCTTGAAATCACATGACCAGGAAACTAACTTCTTCTAACCAACCACACCGGTGCACCCCACGGTGACACCCTCGGACGAATAAATTTCTTATCCAACAGATCTTCCAACTGACTCTTCAATTCAGTTAACTCAACAGCAGACATACGGTATGGAGCCATCGACACCGGCCTAGTACCAGGTACCAAATCAAACGAGAACTCAACTTCACGCTCTGGCGGTAATTTGTTCACTTCTTCAGGAAACACATCAGGAAAATCACACACCACGGCTAGATCGCAAATCACCAATTTATCTTTAGCCTCTAAAGTCGCTAACAGCATAAACAACTCTGCCTCATCTGCTACTTCCTCGTTCACCTGCCTAGCTGATAGAAACAAACTCTTTCCTTCCTCAATCTCAGGAAAGATCACAGTCTTATCAAAACAGTTGATATAAACTCGGTTAGACACCAACCAGTTCATACCCAGGATAACATCAATTTGCACTAGTGGAAGACACACTAGGTCCAATCCAAAGTCTCTACCAAAAATACTCAAAGGACAATTTAAACAAACTGAAGTAGTAGTCACTGAACCCTTCGCAGGAGTATCAATCACCATACTTCCATGCATTCAGATATCTCTAATTTAAGTTGCACAGCACAATCCAAAGATATAAAGGAATGGGTCTCACCAGTGTCAATAATAGCTACGGAAGAAAAGCCATTAATATAACACGTACCTCGGGTCAAACGATCATCTGCAGAAGTCTCAGAACCCGATAAAGCAAAGACCTTGCCTTCCGACTGATTCTCTTTCTTCGGCTTAGGACACCGTGGACTGATATGACCCACCTCTCCACAGTTGAAACAAGTCGCAGTCTTCAACCGGCACTCTGCCGCCAAGTGACCACCTTTTCCACACTTGAAACACTTCTTCTCAGCACTGGTACACTCATAGAAACGATGTCCAGCCTGACCACATCTATAACATTTGGCAGGGACACTGGAGTCTCCCCCACTAGGTCTCCTCATCCCACTCTGTCTCTGGAAACCTTTGCCAGCTGCATACGGTTTCCCACGATCATTCTGATTCTTGCCTTTCCTATCAACCCTCTGCTGATAGCTTTCCGCTCTGGCCTTGGTATCCCGTTCAAACATTCTGCAACAGTCGACCAAATTAGAAAACACTCTAATCCGCTGATACCCAATAGCCTGCTTGATCTCGGGACGTAACCCGTTCTCAAACCTCACGCATTTTGAAAATTCTCCAGTAGCCTCATCATAGGGAATGTAATACTTCGACAGCTCTGTGAACTTAGCAGCATACTCAGTAACAGACCGATTGCCCTGCTTCAATTCTACGAACTCTTTCTCTCTCCTTCCTCTGACCTCCTCTGGAAGGTACTTCCTCAGAAATCTCTCTCTGAACACCGCCCAAGTGACCTCAGCACTTCCGGCAGCTTCCAACTCAGTGCGGGTAGCAACCCACCAATCATCTGCTTCCTCTGACAGCATATGCGTACCGAGCCTGACCTTCTGGTTATCGGCACACTCAGTCACTCGGAAGATCCTCTCGATCTCCTTCAACCACTTCTGAGCACCATCTGGATCGTATGCTCCCTTGAACATTGGAGGATTGTTCTTCTGGAACTCACTCAATTGACGAGCAGCTCCCATTCCCACAACATTCGGATTTCCCCCAAGTACTCCAGCTAGCATACCCAGAGCCTCAGCAATCACAGCATCGTCTCTACTTCTTCCAGCCATCTCTATTCTGAGAACCTAACAAGATGAAACAATAAGTACTGATAGGGTTACACAACACCTATCCCGTACAGGGGAAACAAAATAATTACGACTCGACACGACCGACTATGCTCTGATACCACTAATGTAACACCCTTCTAAAATACCCCAAATATTTCAATTAAAATAGCAACATATCAATCAGAGTAATTATGCCCCGAAGGGTGTCACACAATCATTTCACAACCATCATCAGAATATCCTGTCATGCTCATTTATTTAATCCAAATTATAAAGTATCTGCATAATACGCAGCGGATAAAATCAATTCAATTATTCACATCATGTAACATATTACATGCAAAATGGTTCACAACCAATCAATAAAATATTCAAACATCCCTTCCCGATGTTACATCTATCAGAGCATGACCCACTAGGAGACTACACTAGACTCCAAGCACTAGCTCCTATTCAACTCACTGCTCGTTACCTGAAAAATAGGTGTAAGGGTGAGTTCCTCAATCAATATAATAAGCATTATACAACATTATGTAATGTTAAGTAACTAACGCATCAAATCACTCTAACCAGACTACACACTCAATAACGGCAGTATCAATTCAAACATCATATTCAATACCAATACAACTCATATTCATACTCAATATCAATACAAACACACGTATAATATTGGAATACATCCATTCATATTATACGCCATACACATATTATGCAATGAGACTCCATGCATGCGGTACCGACTATTTGTGAACATATAGTTCACCTCACCGTCCAAATCCAGGCACGGCTACCAAGTCCAACTAGTCCCACTCATTTGAGACCTAGTGACTCACTCACTAATTCCTCACAATGGGAATTAGCTACCACCATAAAGGCCACAATATGCATGCTAATCACCTAGCCATGCTACATCATCAACAACAATTCAAGAATAGACATATGCTCACACCATAAAACAGTCTATTCACAAGTGCACACATAACTGATACATTCACAGCATCATGCATACCATCACACATCATCAGTATATTATCACATAAGCATATCATATCATGCCACACAATCAAAAACAGTATTAGCACACTCTACTAATGCCTATACTACTCAAGACCCAACAAAACAACAACAACATTACCACGATATCACATCTGGGAGTTTAAAACGCGAAATCTGCCCTTCAAACTGATATGGCGAACGCCATTAGGCTAATGGCGAACGCCATTAGCGTTACACGCTCTCATTCTGGAAAAACTGTCTGTCAAACTGATATGGCGAACGCCATTAGGCTAATGGCGAACGCCATTAGCGTTAAACGCTCTTATTCTGAAAAAAAACCCAAACGGCGAACGCCGAAGGCATAATGGCGAACGTCATTTGGCTGTTATGTGCATAGATGTTAAATTTCTACGAATTCCCTTTCAATTATCATCTAATTTCATTCATCCACTGGCTGTTATGTGCATAGATGTTAAATTTCTACGAATTCCCTTTCAATTATCATCTAATTTCATTCATCCACTGGCTCACAAATTCATCATACAACAATCCAATCAGAGATAAAACAATGGTTATCACTACCCAGTACATATTATCATATAATACCCTTTAACCGATGATAAACCCCCCTTACCTGAGTTAATCCGGCAAATCTCAAGCTTCAAGCTCTTCTCTTCTCCAACCTTCTTCCTCTTGCTCTGCCTTTGCCCTTTTCCTCTTTCACGATCGCTTCTCTGTTTTTCACGTAAAAACCTTTTTACTCCAAAATGGGACTTTTTCCTTAATTCCAACTTATATATATTTTCCAATAAATAATTATCCCAATAATTATTATTCCAAAATAATAGTAATAATAATCCCAAATTCCAATTATTCAATTAAATTAATAAAAAAAATATTAATTTAAATTAAATAATTATCTTATTTTAATTGGGGTGTTACATAAACGCTTGCATGCCTTTCCCCATGCAGTCCCTCAACGTGTCCTGCAGAGCATTACCCAAAAATGGTTATCGTATTTGAACATGATGCATGCGCATCCAAATAACTACTTCCTCTATACATTTGTTGTCGTCGAGAAGCTGGTTGTCCCATTTTTTGCCATCTAAGACCTAACGATATGCTCAAGTCATCAACAAAAGTCGATATGACTTTTACTATGACCTGCTTCATAATTTTTTATTTTAATAACCTTATCAGTGCTCATGGCTGAACATGGCCAAATTTTGTCTTGTTATTTGCTTGGGTCAAATTGATCAGAAAAGTCGCCATGTTTATTTATTGTTTTAATCTAAACCTAGCTGGATTAGCTAATAGAAGACCTATGCAAATGACTGACTCTTATTTTTCCTCTTGAATGAAACATGAAAAAAAAGCCTGACTTTAATACCTAGGATATGATCATCAAAGGCATCTCCTTGACAGAAAACTAAAATGAGAAATCAGGATGAACATTCAAGGTAAAATATATGGATGTTTTGAAGGAACCAAAATTCATCGTCGAACCAAAATACATGTGCCGTGTAGACGTCAGTATCAAAACTATGTATGCAGCTGTAACAAGCAAATAAGCTTTTGCACCGAATTTCAGAGTATATAATCCACTATATGCTTAGAAATCTAATGCAATAATCACATCAGCAGCTCTTTGTTGACCTACCTCCATAAGTGATTTGGCTAAATTACTAGCTTACAACCTTATTTTGATTCACAAAACTAAGAAACTATACCTCCCACTTTCTAAGTACATAACTTTTTTATTATCTCATCAGGCTACACTGGCAGATGGCTTCAATTTCTTAGGTGGGGGGTTTCCTCCGGAGACAAGCACATATAGATAAAAGCAGAGCATTGCAGAACTGCACAGGAAAAATTTCACGCATATATAAGGAATCAGACCAAAGTCAGAACCATCTTGAAGCCAACACGCTGAATAAAAGAACAATTACGAACTTCAAACACCAAAAAGTTAACAGAATGAGATAATGTACCTTATAATAGCACTGATGCCGGTTGGAAATATTTTCTTTGCCTGCATGCAGAAAAGCAAATGAGTATAACAATGAAATATGGTACAATATGTCTTTTGTAAAAAAGATGTAGTACCAATGAGTAGCTCTGAAAGTTCTTCCATATAAGGATCCCTGACAATGCTGCAAAACAAAGAAACAGACATTAAAGAAAAATTGTCCAAATAAAATATTCACGAACCTGTCCGGCGAAGTATTTAATTAAAAAATAATTAAGAAAAACAGCTGATTCGGTTTTGTCATCTTTGGATGAATAATATACAAGTTACCTTTTTATTTAATTTTAAAAATAATTAAAATATTGGGATATGCATTTGATGTAGTACCTAAGAATCCTTTCCACACACTTTTGGATCTTGTTTTACTATATCAATAAATAAATAATAATTAATTATGCTCACGTTAATTTTTTGAGTTAAATATTTTAGATTTTTGAAGTGTTTTTCTATCGTGCATATAGTTTGTTTTAAATACAATTTATAAATATTAAATTTCATTTAATCTTAGTTATTAAAGTTATATTCAGAGTAAAAACTGCAGATTTTCAGTAGATTTTTTTTAGATTTTTCTGTGAATTTTTTTAATTTTAAAAATAAAATTAAAAATATTTTGATATTATTTTAGAAAATATATAAATGGCGAAAATCAAAAATACATCAAATTACGGGAATAAAAGATTATATAAGTCTATATTTTATAATAAATAACAAATATTATTGTTTAAATGCAGCAGAAATTAAATACTTTTATACATAAAGAATATTGATATATTTAATTAATACTGTACTATTTATAAATTATTTTTAAAAACCTATCTACGATTGTTCTTGGTCTTGGCACGGCTCCTTATATATACTAAATGAATTCAAAAATTTATGCATTTGGTTTTATTGAAAAATGCTTAACTTATTTTACTTAAATGTTTTTTCTATGCACGCGTCATTTAGATGTTCTTGTGTAGTTGAATTTTGATTAGGTAAACTGAATCATGAGAAACCTATTTTTTAGTTTTTTTTTAAAATGTAATATTCAAATACTTTCTCCTCCCTCTCCCTATGTCTCATAAAAGTGTTATATTGTATGATTGTTAAAGAAAATGATATGGGTTGATTTTAATGATAAATCTAGTATTATTTATTAAAATATTTTTATTAATTATAGTTAATAAAGTAGTTAAAAAATGAAAGTTAATAAATAAGGGTATAGTAATAAGAGAAAAATAAATAAATGTTATATTGATATTATAAAAGAATAATTGTTTTAAGGGAAAAAAAATGCAAATAAGATATTTTTTATGAAATGGTGGAAGTATGAATCATGGTGAAACATGCATGCACGAATCATGGCATTAGTGACAACATGACCATCAATGTCATTTCCTCTTAAAAAAAGAAGAATGAATCATGGCATTCGTGACAACATGACCATCAATGTCATTTCCTCTTAAAAAAGAAGAATGTGTAATAGGACTGTTTCCACAAAGTGAATCAAACATTTAAATATAGGTATTGGGGTTTGACAACGGTCAATTTGAGTTGGGCTCGGGCCCAAAATGCCAAACCGTTTGAAACCTTGGATGCAATTACAAGGCTCAATTTCGACTGAAATTTAAATCGGTTTAAATGGTTTATGATTACAATGGATCGGATTGTAGAGTTAATTTTTATTTAATTGTCATAAAAAATTTCAGTTACATTTTAACTTTTTAAATTAAAATAATATTTAATAATAACTTTAAAGCAATAATAACAGCCTACTATCAAGCTGTGAATCAACTTTGAATCAACTTCTAATAATTTTAAATCAAATTTGATCGTGCAATCAAGCTTTCAAGCATTTAAACAATCATTGTGTTATCTAATAGCATTTGTTGAAACCTATGTTATTTTGAAACAAAATGTTTGTTAAAACCGTATACTTGAAGACCCGTTTGTTTCCAACATCGATCGGTGGTTCTTCAATAATGTAGCGAAGCAATTGCTCAAACCTGAATCATTGTCACAAGAACTAGGGTAAATAAGAAAGTTGAAGCATTGAAACATAAGCTCTTTTAAAACAAATTATTTGTTAAAACTACATATTTGAAGACTTGTTTGTTTTCAGCATCCATGGGTGGTTCTTCAATAATGTAGTGAAACAATTGCTCAACATGCTCTTTATCTCTCAAACTGAAAGCAAAAAACAGCAATAGCAAAAAATTAATCATCATCTTTATATACTCAACATTTGCATTATGCAATTAAACTTATAATAAACAAACATTATGGAGCACTTTATACAACATACTATCAAAGTTAAACGAACATTATTAAGTATGTTGTATTTCACAACATACTTAAATACAACATACTATCAGACATCATATATTGATCCTTCAATATCATTAGACTATGTCAAACATTAGGGAAAACTATCAGAGCTAACTTTGATAGTATGTTGTATTTTAAGCTAAACATTCTTGAGTATGTTGTGTTTTAAGTTTAACTCTGAGTTTAAAAAAATATTGTTTGGACAGATATAGTAATAAGTAAAACAACAACAACTAAGCCTTAGTTTTCACTATATGACAACTATATTGATCATTTAATGTCATTAGACTCTGACAAACAAAAATAATCATCGGAATGGATGAAAATTATTAGGGAAAGAAGAATTCCATTATTTTGAACTGAACATAAACATACATGTTAATGAGACGATTGTTCAAGGCCTTGCATTCCGGGGCCTACAAAAACAGCAAAAGCTCTTCCAAATTGTATTTCTCCTTGTCCAATATTACCTCGACATGCATATCATCAGCAACACAAAATGAGACATTGAGCAAGTAAATAAGTTAGGCAAGCTTCCTTCCCTTGTGAAGATGTTTCGAAACGAGTATAAATGCGTGACCTATAGGGATAAGAGCTTTCAAAATTAAAACCAGAGGGTGTGGAAATGACGATTCCCCTAAAAGTAGGGTCACGATAATGCCATTCCAAATGAAAAGCGTAGAACTCATGAAGAACAATTTTGAAATCTTTCTAACCGTCATTTTCACTCAATGGGTTGAAAACAAATTTTCAATCCATTTCAATCAATTTATAATGTAATAGGTTTCCCTCCTAAACTATAGCACGGCATTTTCACATGATGGTAACGTATTTTTTATATCATTGAATAAAATAATATATTTTTGTTCTTAGTTGAGACTTGAAATAGTAGCATTACCCATAAACTCCAAAACTAATTCTTTAATTCTTTATTTATATGCATCCCTCTTAAACTAACAAACTACACACACGGGATTTTCACCTTATAGTAACTATTAACTAATTAAAATAATGTATTTTTTATGTCATTAAATAATATATTTTTTATATAATAAACTCATTTAGTTCTTAGTCGAGACTTGGGATAGTAGCATTACCCATAAATTCCAATACTAAATATTTAACTTTTAATTTTTTTGTTTTCCCTCTTAAGCTAACAAACTACAGGCACGGGATTTTCACCTGATAGTTACTATTAACTAATTAAAATAACGTATTTTTTATATTATTGAATAAAATAATATATTTTTTATATGATAAGCACGGTTAGTTTTTAGTCGAGACTTGAGATAGTAGCATTACCAATAAATTTGAATACTAAAACTTTAACTTTTAATTTATTATTATAATCTCTAATCTATAATTTAAATGACTATATTACCCTTTTATGATAAAATGTTCATTTTATTTTTGTCCTTTTGATCTTGTTGTAATTTTCATGCACATGCAAATTTCCTCCCTTGCCTTTAGGCCTACCTAAGCTACTTTTGGTCCAACATAAATCAATAATTAATTTTATTTTAATACTACTATGATTATCCACTCATACGTTATCGATACATCAACAAGATATTGGATTGATCTCCTCAAGATTATCATTCGGTAAGTGTTCTGGCGTGAAAAAATATCAGGAGCATTCACGCGTTTGAGATGATAAGCAGAGTCGCCATTGAACTTTATTTATTCCATAAAATAAGGAAAAATATTAATAAAATTCTTAAAAGAAAAAGAAAATGGTCGTCGCAACCAAATTCAGATTCGGGAGTCAATTATGCGAGGGGAATGTATTAGCACCTCTCACATCCATTATACTCAATGAGAACCATTTAGTTAGATTTGTGAATAGAATGTTAGCTTACGTGATTTGCTTTCTTCTAGTTATTACAAGTGTAAAAGGAAAGAGAAAAGTTCGAAAAAAAGGTTTTTTATTATGGTGCTTGACAAGATTGCGGGTCTTTCTCCTACGTATTCGCAAGTGCGATGAGTAATTCAAAACTTCGTAGTTCTTGGTAGAAAATGAGTGTTGGTTGGTTGATTTTAGTGAACGAGTGTTTAGGTCACATTCTAGCAATTAAAAGTTGTTTGTGCTTGCAATAGAAGGCTTTAAGTGTTTGTTTGTATCACGGTAGAACGGATTAAACAATGTTCGTTTGTGAAAAGATTTTTATCGTGTGTGGACTAGAAAATATAAGTTTGATTGGTTGAGATTGTTTTGGAGTGGATGATGAGTACTCGAATGGTTGAGCTATACGCCTCATATCCAAGTGGCATACCCCAAAATTCACCCTACCCTTCACAATGATCATATAGGTCACTAATCTTGAACATTTGCATATCATCTTGGACATTCATTTCATCTACATAAGCATGGTTCAACACAAGGAGACAAGTGACTTGGATTCATGGCTTTGTGCTTGCATCTACTAGAAACTAGGGTTCGTCCGTAATATGAGGTGGATCGGGCAATCAAACCCTAATCCCTTGGTTTATAGCATTGGTAAATGATTTCACTTGCGTGATAATTTGTTTGATTCTGAGGCATTTTATCAAACATGATCATGCCTTGATAATCATGATTTTAGCATATGTCATGATGACCAGGTGCTCATCGGGTTTTATACCTCATTTTACTCTTGAACCATGATCATTCTTGGTCAGCCATCTGGTTCCCAATTACACGTTTTCTTGTTGCATTGATGCATTCATCCATTCATTCAACCATGGTTCAATCCGATTTACAAGTCGCGTCAGTTGGATTCATCAGTTCATTGCATGTTGTCATTACAGTCAGCATTATGTCATAATATTTTTTCGAGTTGATTTTAGCTTCAAATTGGTTTTTTACTTCAAATTAATATTTGAAGCTTAAACTGATTTTTTGAGGTTGGATATGATTTTTGAAATTTAAATTTTGATTTTATGAATCATTTCGTTTTTCAAATTAATTCTAGGAATTACATTGTTTTAAAAAGATTAATTTGATTTTTAATACAAACCTGCTTTTTTTAGAATTGATTCTTGAGACTTCTGATTAATTTTAGAAGTCATTGCGTTATTTTGAAAATCAAGTTCGGTTTCAATTTTATTGTTAGAATTTCAATCATTTTGATTTTCTCTCTTTTTCTTGGTGGGCCAGGGTTGGTAAACATAATTAAGCTCATTCACCTTTTTTTTTGTTGTAAAAATGCATAAGCCCATTCATTTTACATTCAAAACCATAATCCATTTCATTTCAATCATAACCATACCGTTAACATCAAAGTTTCCCTTTTAAGTCCAATTCTCCATACACGTTATCAAGAATTTCGCTTAAATTCGAACCCATAGTTGATGATAGAACTAGAATAGATGTTTTATGTTTCCTACTTACACGAGCCCATATCCTTGCTTTTCTATCAATTTCTAACTCTAATCTTCCTCCCCAATCTGATATTATTGTGCCACTATAGACTGAAATTCCGTTATGGTCCAATTCTGACCGATAATAGATATCGGGGCTTTGCAATATTTGATTGATTACTATTCTGTATATTCCATTTACTATAAAAGTTCCCAGGGAATTCATTAGAGGAATGTTTCCAATAAAAATAATTTGTTCTTGGATACCCCGACTGTTTTTCCAAATTAATCCCGCGGATATATATAATTCAGAGGAATATGTAAGTGATTCATATACAACATCTTTTTCTTTTATTGAGGGTTCTACCAATTGATATGTTTTCACGAATAACTGAAATTCACTTTCTTGATCTGTATCTTCAATTTTTGGAAACTTCAAAAGTTCTTCTGTTAAGCCTCGATCAATGAATCTACAAAATCCTTCAAATTGTATTTGATTCAATCCGGGTAGTGTAGACATTCTTTCATTCCCAACCCCAAGCATTTTCCCCCCTTTTTTCGAAAATATCCCATTATTTGCTGTCATTCTTCATCGAATTACATGAATAGATTTATCAATAATGGAATTTCTGTTCTTTTTACTTTACTGAATCACATGAAATTTTACCTAACTACATCTATGAAATACCTATTATTAAAAGAGGAAATTGGATACTCCAATTAGAATTTGCAACAAAACAAATAGAATTGAACTTGTAATATCAATGGAAACAAATGGATAACTTTCAGGTAGACTTCGGGTCGGGGTATTTTTTACAATCTAAAAAAAATGAATTCTATTTATACTATTAGTATAGTATGATATTCCATATTCCAATTCGATTGATATCCAAAAAATAAATTCAGTATTTGCTCGGCTCCATGAGAGAAAGATATAAAAAATAAAATAATCAGAAAAAAAAATATACTATTTTTTTGAGCCCTTTACCATTTCAAGTGTTCAAAAAAGAATGAGAACTCACAAAGAAGAGAGATATTTTGACCCCTTCTTTTAGAATTGGAGGATTGCAGTGCATAAAAAGACGGGGATTTATTAAACATTCATAGATCTAACTTCAGCTATAGATATCTATATATGTCTCTTACGTTATTGCAGTTCTATTTGTTCGGGACAACATATGTTGTGTTAATTTGTTTTTTCTATTCACTCATCAATCTATTTAATGAAAATTTGGCAAAAAAAATGAAAGTACGATAATTTATGGAAAATTCCCTGTAATCTATAATTACATAGAAGATACCCGATTAGATAATGTGTAACAATAAAAATGGATATTCTGGGGTTGACATGTATTAACACTTCATGTTATAATGGAAATAGAGAAGTTCCTGTTATAATGGAAATAGAGAAGGATTCTAAAAAAAGATATAATAATATTGATTTGTTATGTATCAATTTATATCTTTTTTCTCATTAAGAAAAAATGAAGATTCCTTAATTCTTCCGGAATTTGTAGTTAACGGTTGCTATTTGTCCCGAAATTTTTACTTTTCTTTTGTGACCGAAAAGGTATACGTTCATTTTTTTATATTCTAATCTATTTTTTTGTATCATTTGGGCGGCATGGCCGAGTGGTAAGGCGGGGGACTGCAAATCCTTTTTCCCCAGTTCAAATCCGGGTGTCGCCTGATCGACAAGATAATCAAAAAATAATAATAATTCTATTCGATATCCAGTCTACGAAAAAGAAAACTCTTTCTTTTGGGTAATCCATATTAAAGGAATTTACTAATTAGATCCAAGGGAACTAACCGATGCAAATAAGAGTATGCAAAAGAATCTATCTTGATTCTTTCTTTTTTTACTTAATGAAAGGGGAAATAAAACATAGGTCTTTGTATTCCTACCTATTAGTATGATTCATTACCTTACTACTTCTAAGTATATTTTTTTTATTTATGCTTCCAATTTGTCAATTCTACTCCAAATCTGATAAGAACTTGCTAGATGTTCTAATTGGATGTTTCACCAATAGTGTTAGGACGGAATGGAATCCTTTTTTGACTCTGTACCAGCGATTCCACTATTATTATAAGATATTTTCCAATTTTTAGAGAAAAACAAAAACAAAAAGAATACAAGAAAAATGAGTAATCAATAAAAAAAGAATTAATAAAAGAATTGATTCATATTGATATAGATAGGAGACATAATTGGCATGGATATAGTAAGTCTTGCTTGGGCTGCTTTAATGGTAGTTTTTACATTTTCCCTTTCCCTTGTAGTATGGGGAAGAAGTGAACTCTAAAGGTAATACTAATTGAGTTAAGGCATCACTCTTTTTTTAGTAAAACATTCTATTTTTATCCTTCCTACTGTAATAGATAATATAGTAGAAACAAATAGATTTTATTTCTTTCTAATATATGGATTTAATAGAATTCTGCTGGTTGTAACCTTCTTTCATTTTATTTTAAAGAATAAAATTCATTAGTTGTCCAATAACACGTAACAATAATAGCAATAGAGACATATCCAAGAATGACTGACCTATTCATAAAAACGTTCCTTTATTCATTATTCATTTAGTCTTTTTTTTTTATATTATCTGGTTGGGGGTGGAGCACAACTTCACACCAAAGCACAAACTGCCAACTTGATTATTTTTTTATGCCAGTAGGTGTTCCAAAGGTAGGCTTTGAGGTTCCTGGCGATGATGAAGCTTCTTGGATTTACTTATACCATCAACTTTTTTTCGACATACTACTTTTTTAGGTCAAGAGGTTGAGAGTGAAATATCAAATCAAGTTTGTGGTATGATGATATATCTCAATTTAGAGAACAAGTACAAAAATTTGTATCTGTTTATAAATTCTCCAGGCGGAGAGGTTCTATCTAGATTGGCCATTTTTGATATTATGCAATTTGTAGAAGTAGAAGTACAGACAGTATGCGTAGGATTAGCCGCTTCAATGACATCTTTGATTTTGCTGGAGGCGAAATTACCAAACGTCTAGCATTCCCTCACGCTTGGCACCAATGATTCTTATTTGTAGAAAAAAAAGACTATACATACGCCAATATGAAGTCAAAAAAAAGCATGGCACTCTGAGTTCGATATGCAAAAATAATATTTTTTTTTCAAAACAATTCGATTATATATCGAAAGAGTAGTAGGAAAAATGGGTATTTAGGATTTTATCTGATCTACTAGAGCCTCTGTTTAGTGTCACGATTTTTTTTTTATTTGAAAAAAAAAGAAACTTTGGGATTGCTCAATCAAAAGCTAGACGAAATAACAGAGCAACGGAATCATCATAGTCTTTAAAATTTAAAAAATATTCTTAAAAAAAGAAAGTTGGTTATTGGATTCTTTCCTGATCTGGGTCTGATCGACCCGGTATATTTTTTTTTATTTCTTCAATGAAAGGTCAAAAAAAATGAAAAATTGAAAGTAGAGTCGTATGATATATAACAAATCGCTACGGCTTTAAATTGAAGTTCTTTTGGATAGCCCTTTTTGAAGTCAAGATTCAGAAAAACCTTATTATACTCTCAGGGTAATGATCCAAGAATGTATGCTGGAAGCACACGAATTACTGTCAATTCGACAAACGATGACAAATATTTATTGACAAAGAACACGCAAACCTTCCTGGCAGATATCTAAAGACCTGGATAGGGATTTTTTTATGTCAGCAGAAGAAGCCCAAGCCTATGGAATTATTGATACAATATCAGATTCTTGTTCTTAGTTCCTGAAAGAATACCTACCGTTAAAAAGAGAAAACCCAGACTAATAATACGATAACCCCAACGATCCAAATGTTGAATAAATTGACATCTATAATAATTTCTAGAACTAGAAGATGAAAAAGAAATTCTTCTTAAAACATTGTTTCTTTCATTCCTATTCATGTATTTGATTTCAACAAAATCAACTTTTTTTTAAAGAATCCAAATTCTTGCTAAAAGAAACAATTTGGATGACTTCTTGAAACGTAATGACTAAAATAGCCAAAGATAATAATGATCCACATAAAAGAGCTGCATAGCCCAGTATCATCATACTTACTTGCATCATTAGCCAATGGAATTGTAGAGCGGGTACTAATATTACGGATTGATGCATTTTGGTTAAAAGACCCGAAGTCGCAAAGCCTCGGGTAAAAATAACACTTGGTGTAATTATTGTACTTAAAAGCTTTTTATCCTTTTTAAAAAAAGGAACCATATGAAAAATGGAAAAACCCCATGAAAGAAAGATTAAGGATTCATATAAATCACTAAATGGTAAATGTCCCGAAAAAAAACCAACGAGTAATTAACAATCCCGTTACACGGAAAACGATATATAAGTTAATATATGCTCTAAAGTTGAAAATATCATATATGAATACTCGGAATAGAAATAGGGAATTGAATTCATTATAGGACTTATGATTCTTTTAATTTAAAATAAAATAGAGTATGTCATGCCGCTACTCAGACTCAAACCGAGATGCTCTAGCACTGCTTCCTAAGAGGAGCGTGTCTACCAATTTCACCATAGCAACAGCTTACTCAAAATCATAATAACCAATTCTTTATTCAATCGTCGAGATTGAATAAAGTAAAGTCCTATATTTATTGAGTACATTTCTTTACTAAACATTTATTATATAAATTCATAATAAAAAAAAAGTAATTTCATTTTTTCTAAATATTGAAAAGATAATGAATATAGAAATATATTATATATGGAATCATTTTATATTTAAGTAAAACAACGTTTTGATTTCTATATTTATTTCTATTATAATTATTATTTTCAATTTTGACTTTTTCAAATTTAAAAAAAAAACATTGTTGAAACTAGAACTATCTCGTTCTGACTTCAATCCAGTAATGAAAAAGAATTTTTTTTTGTAATTGCTTATGACTCATTCAAAAAAATTAGATTATAGATATATTTAGAATATATTATATATTATTCTATAATATATAATATATTCTAAATAGATGTTTACTATTCTATATATAGTATTAGTAAATACTATTAGTGTAAAATGACTATTAAAGAATACTCTTTGAATCGAGCTAATTCATAGTATTCTAGTCCAATATTTTTTTTCTTACAAAAAAAATCTTTTGAGTTACCTGAACCAAAACCTTTTGAGTTAAAACCTTATGAGTTACTTGAACCAAAACCTTTTGAGTTAAAACCTTTTGAGTTACCTGTGAAAATGGATTCAGCTAATGAAAAGGCTTTCAATCCTGCCGTATATCCTTTTTTTTTCCAAAAATTCTTACGATTTTTTTTTGATATAGAAGTGCGTTTTTTGGAACTGGAATACAATTAGTATAGTTTTTTCGTTGCTATAGTTTGATGTGAAAGACATTTGTTCTGTAAATGAAAACGAATTATTCCGTATGTCTTATCTATCTGAATTAACTCTCTTTTTTTCCGATCCAAAGGTAAAGTAAAAATATTGAATATTCTAAACCTTTTCCAAATTTTTCATAGATAATAGATATATATGGATCTCTTTTTATTGTAATGTAAAATAATCAATTAGTTCAAAAAGGAACTAATGTTTCTAAATAAAAAAAAATATTATTTTATATTATTTTTATAATTTCTATCAAATAAACAAATGTTGTTAGTTAATGAATATATTACTTTTAATAATATTTTGTTTCACTAGAAATTTTCTTATTGGCCGGTTTTCACTTTGTACTATCCAATATTGGGACCATTGTGCAAAGATTCAGAACAGTTAAGAATATCCAATTCTATTTCTATATCCACTTTTTTATTAACCGAACCCCTTTACAAAAGAGATAAAACAAACGAATAAGAAACAAAATTCATCAGGAATCTAAATATTTTTTATTCTTTATTTACTTTTTTTGTATGGAATATACACATCCATCTTCATGGATCATACCTTTCATCCCTCTTCCAATTCCTATTTTAATAGGGGTAGGACTTCTACTTTTTCCCACGGCAACAAAAAATATTCGCCGTATGTGGGCTTTTCCTAGTATTTTATTATTAACCGTAGTTATGATTTTTTCGATCGATTTATCTATTCATCAAATCGAGAATAGTTCTACCTATCAATATGTATGGTCTTGGACTATAAATAATGATCTGTCTTTAGAGTTTGACTACTTGATCGATTCACTTACTTCTATTATGTCAATATTAATCACTATTGTTGGTATTCTGGTTCTCATTTATAGTGATAGTTATATGGCTCATGATCAAGGCTATTTGATATTTTTTACTTATATGAGTTTTTTTAATACTTCAATGTTAGGATTAGTTACTAGTTCAAATTTGATACAAGTTTATATTTTTTGGGAATTGGTTGGAATGTGTTCTTATCTATTAATAGGTTTTTGGTTCACACGTCCTATTGCGGCAAATGCTTGTCAAAAAGCGTTTGTAACGAATCGTGTAGGGGACTTTGATTTATTATTAGGAATTTTAGGTTTTTATTGGATAACCGGTAGTTTGGAATTTAGAGATTTATTTGAAATATTCAATAACTTAATTTATAAGAATGAGGTGAATATTTTTTTTGTTACTTTGTGTGCCCTATTGTTATTTTGCGGATCAGTTGCAAAATCTGCCCAATTCCCTCTTCATGTATGGTTACCAGATGCTATGGAAGGTCCTACTCCTATTTATGCTCTTATACATGTTGCGACTATGGTAGCAGCGGGAATTTTTCTTGTAGCTCAACTTCTTCCTCTTTTCATAGTTATACCCTCCATAGTGACTGGAATAGCTTTGATAGGTATAATAACAGTAGTATTAGGAGCTACTTTAGCTATTGCTCAAAAAGATATTAAGAAAAATTTAGCCTATTCTACAATGTCTCAATTGGGTTATATGATGTTAGCTTTAGGTATGGGCTCTTATCGCGCCGCTTTATTTCATTTGATTACTCATGCTTATTCAAAAGCATTGTTGTTTTTAGGATTTGGATCTATTATTCATTCAATGGAAGCTATTGTTGGATATTCTCCAGATCAAAGTCAAAATATGGTTCTTATGGGCGGTTTAACAAAACATGCGCCAATTACAAAAACGGTTTTTTTAATAGGTACACTTTCTCTGTGTGGTATCCCACCTTTGCTTGTTTTTGGTCCAAGGATGAGATTCTTAATGATAGTTGGTTGTATTCACCAATTTTCGCAATAATAGCTTGTTCCGCCGCATGATTAACAACATTTTATATTTTTCGAATTTATCTACTTGTTTTTGAAGGATATTTAAACGTTCATTTTCAAAATTTCAATGGAAAGAAAAATAGTTCATTCTATTCAATATCTTTATGGGGCAAAGAAGAAAAAAATATATTAAAATAGAAAATTCATTTATTAGCTTTATTAACAATGAATAGTTGGTTGTATTCACCAATTTTCGCAATAATAGCTTGTTCCGCCGCATGATTAACAACATTTTATATTTTTCGAATTTATCTACTTGTTTTTGAAGGATATTTA